>NC_135537.1:34230911-34530911 GCF_045843805.1 Urocitellus parryii
GAGCAGGATGACTGGGAGAGGGGAGACTGGGATCTCCTTAGATTCCAGAGGAGAAAGTTTCACATTCCACCAATATTTTATTAATTATTTATTTTCTACATCAGAAGGTAGATTCCATGAGGGGGGATTTTATTTGTCTACTCACTGTATATCCCGGGGCCTGTCACATGGTAGGTCTTTCCTTACTACTCAATGACTGCTTTATTGAACCCTTACCTTCGTTCCACCTCAGATACACCTTGTCTAGAAACAAATTCCAGTACCTTTTTATGTCAATGCCCAGACTTAAAACACAGCATTGTCTTTCTTCCCCATTTCTGTAGTCCCAAAAAATGGGACTACAGCTTCCAAGTTCCCAAGTTTTGGGCAACTCCCGTCTGTCTGTCTGTCTGTCTATCTCTCTCTCCCTTTTTCTCTCATGCTCTACTCTTAAGAGATGCCCAATAAAATGTTGCTGTAAGGTTACTTCTGGCAATTGGGATGGATGGAAGAGAGGAAGATTTATTTTCCCTTTTTATGCTCTGGACTATTTACTATTTTCAAAAAACAATAGTATCATAGCAGACAGTGTGGTTTTCCTAGGTATCAGTCATTTCCCACTTCCTTCCTTCAGGCATCCATCCATGTCTGCATGGTCCAGTACACGTTCAGGGGAAGCTGCTTCTAACTCTACAAGTCTGCCATCAGAGAGAGGGTGGATGCTGATTAGTTTAAGCCATCCTGTGCATGTGTATTATCATCACCCTCAACTCCAGATTGAGGACACAAGACCCAAGTTGATCCAGCCAAATGCTTCTCTTACCTCATAGATGCAGACAAGGTAATGCCAACTGTCTCTGTCAGTCATTTGTGACCACAAACAGAACCAGACGGAGACAAAGCTCCCACTGAGGATGGCAAAGCTGAGAGAGTTTGGATCCGTGATGCTGTGTCCATGATCCTGGTCCCAGGATTCATTCATAAGCTTACCCCAAGTATTCATGGCCAGTTTCTTTGGTCTTTCATTCTGCCAATATTTATGGAAGACCTACTATGTGCCAGCTACCATTTTATGTGCTGGAGATGACAGCAATAAACACAGACAAAATCCCTACTTTCTGGAGCTTACATTCATATATAGGGAAGAGAAGAAAGGCAGGCCAAAAAAATAACTAATATAAACAAGTATATATCAGAAAGTTATAAGTAGTGTGGAAAAAATAGAACAGTTTGCTAGAAACGATTCTCAAATACTGAATTTCTATTTATATTGAGCATTCTTTTCAGTAATCAATCAAAACATCTCTTGAAAGTGTTAATCATTCACTTGGCAATATAGAAGAATGCATAATTGTATACTGGAGTTAGGTTTCTGCTCAGATTTTTTTTCTTCTTAAAGTTCACTTGAATCTATCATATATTAGAGGTTGAAGGCAGTGGCAATTGTAAGTGGAAATGGGTGCATTCCTGGCAATGGTAATTTGTAAAAGCATTTAACTTTGAACAAATATGATAAACAAATTAATGAATCTATGAACTATTAGAGTTGTGAGGTATCCAATGCAAACAAAACAACTGATAACAAAACAGAGGTGGCAATTATTTGGAATCTGACCATTGGACTGGCAATGAAAGTGAACTTACTGGCACACACCTGTAAACCCAGTAGCTTGGGAGGCCAAGGCAGGAGGATTGCAATTCAAAGCCAGCCTCAGCAATTTAGCAAGGCCCTAAGCAACTTAGTGAGACCCCATCTCAAAATAAAACATTAAAAAAAGGGCTGGGGATGTAGTAGAGACATCCCTCGTACCAAAAAAACAAAAACACAACAAAACAAAACAAAAAAATGCAAGTGAACCTATGCCATTAACATGACATATTTTAAAGATTCTCCTAAATTCTGGGATAAATTTATTTAACTCCAAGCATAATTTTGAAATGTACCTAGAATGTCATAAAAAAACTATCAAAATAATTTAATGTTAGGTCAAGAACATAGTGTATTAGGAGATAAAAATGTAAAATCTCTGGAAGCCAAATTTATGTGATCCTATTTAATTGTGGAGCTTGGAACTGCTAAGTTTATTGACAAGTTGTTAGTCTTACTACCAAAGAAATGTGGCAAGTGATGACCAAGGCAGATCCTGCAAAATGATAGTCAAGAGGCCACACTCCAGCGACATGCTTCAGCCCTGATATACATGAGGTAGTTTACTTTGCTGCTTTAAAAAATGCAGTAATTTTTATCAGTACAACAAAGTAAAATAAGTCATTGCAAATGGTAAATACAGTGATACCATAAATTTTTATGTTCCTTTAGGGATGTCAGCCATGAATTGAATGAAGAAGTCCATGAAGATATTTTATGATGTTAGCCTTTGCAACTTGTAGGGACAACTCACTGATCACTAGGGGCACAGACTGCAATTGAAGATTCAAGATAGGCATCAATGGCCTGAAGCTCTGGTTGGTAACCTGTTTCCATATTCTGTTAAAGCAAAGCTATATCTCCTCACTGCCATCACACACAGGGACACTGTCACCCTCTGCCTTAGATATGAAGATTTAAGACAAGGACTAACTGAGCCCATGAAATTTTAATGATGTCACAATCGGGTAATTAAATACCTGGTCTATGTGAAAAGATGGACAATAGCTACAAAGAGCCAATGTTTCTTTTCTTTTTTTTTTTAATATTTATTTATTTATTTTTTTAGTTGTCGGCGGACACAACATCTCTGTTTGTATGTGGTGCTGAGGATCGAACCCAGGCCGCACGAATGCCAGGCGAGCATGCTACTGCTTGAGCCAATCCCCAGCCCCCAGAGCCAATGTTTCAAATGGAAGCTCTTTGTCTTAATTAGAAAAACTTTTGCTCATTCATTTAGATTATCAGTGAAACTACATTTTTTTTTCTTAGAAAATTTTCCTTTTGTGAGATATTATGCCTAGTTTTACCTGGCATTCTGAATTAATTTATTTGCTTGAATATACTCTATGTATACTGTGACGAGGAAAGTGTGCTAAAGACCAAGGGATCACAGTGGAAGCAAATCTGGCACCATGAGGCAAAGACTTTGATTTGGGAAAATGAACTCTTTTCCATTGCCTGAAAAGGTTGGTTAACTCATCTGAAGATATAGTAAGCAGAGACACTTAAAAGTCTTAATGAAAAGACCAGCTTAGCATGCTTGAGGCCCTGGATTTAATCCCCATCACACACAAAACTTAAGAACTTTTGCCAAATTGACAGTGAATTAGTATCCAAGAAAACCTTTATTCCAATGCTTTAGGAAATCACCCAGATAAATTTCAAATGCATTCAAGAAGTATAGATTTTTAACTAGATGTGGTGCTGTGTACCTGTAATCCCAGTGACTCAAGAGACTGAGGCAGGAAAATTCCAAGTTTGAGACCAGCCTCAGCAACTTAGTGAGGCCCTATTCTTGAAATAAAATAAAAACAGCTCAAATGTAGCTCAGTGTCATAGAGTGCTCACTTAGAACATGTGAGACCCAGGGTTTAAGCCTGAATGTGTGTGCGTGCGCGCACACACACAACAACAAATTCCAGAAGAACAAGTTCTAGAAAAACTTTCAGAGGATTCCTCCACCTGATATATTTTATTGGTACATTATAATTATACATCATGGTGGGATTCATTGTTTCATATTCATATATGAACATGATATAATAATATAATTTGGCCAATATTCAGGTGGTTTCTTGAAACAATTTTTGGTTTGTTTCTTGTTCTTGGTTTTGAATAGGTATTTACATAATTTTATTATACTTACATTAAGTGGGAATTATTTCTCAGCATCTGAACCTAACAAAGATGGTTAATCATGGGAATAATCAACACTTGCTAGCATTGTCTTTGAGTATGACACTATTGGAAGTGTACATATTAATTCATTTAATCCTCTCAACAATACTGTAGGTAAATTGCCTGCTAAATAAATAACCATTAGTGTTTCCATTTTATAGTTTATAAAACTTGGGCAAGAACAGTTTAACAACGTGCCACAGTTGCACTGCTAGGAAAGTCGGGATTAAAACCCAGACAGTTCTGCCATTCAAGGCCAAGAGTTTATAACCATTATGCTATCCATATTAAATATATAAAAGTGGCATGGGAGGAACTTATTACTGTCTCAACAAATTACTATAGGGCTGGGGATATAGCTTAGTTGGTAGAGTGCTTGTTTTGCATGCACAGGGCCTTGGGTTTGATCCCTAACACCAAACACACCAAAAAGAAGAAACAAATTACTACAAACTTAATGACCTAAAACAACAGCAATTTATTATTCTAGATTTCTGAAGGTCAAAACTGCCTCAGGGGCTAAAATCGAGGTGTAACCAAGGCTGCCCTCCTGGAGGTCCTGGGGAGAACCCGTTTCCTTACTTTCTCCAACTTCTAGAGGCCTCCTTTGGTTTGTGGGCTTTTTCTCCATCTTCAAAGCCAGTAGCATCTTCAGTTCTCTCTCCAACACTCATTCTGAGAGACTCACCTGCCTCCTCTGTCACTAATTAGGATCTGTGCTTGCCTTGGGCCCTCCTGGAATGATCATCTTGTTTTAAGGTCAGCTAATTAGCGAGGCTAGTTCCATCAGCAAGTTACAATCCTTCTTGCCGTTGCCATAACCTATTCATGTGCTCTGGGTATTAGAACATGGACATCTGTGCAGGGTCATCATTCTGCCCTTACAATTTACCTAATTCATTTCAAAAATTGCCAAATGAAAAAGTATACAGTGAAAAAAAGTCTCCCTTTTATGTCTGCCTCCAAATCCCATCATCTCCCCAGAAGTAACTCATATCAACCCTGTGTCCTTTTGGCTTTATTTTATGCATGTAAGAACAAATATAGATATTTACTGTACATATATAGGATCAAGCCCCAGGAGACTGTCAGGGTCAAGGGAAGGAGTACTTTTGCCAGTTTGACAGTAAGTGCTAAATGCCCTCTTTTATTCTTCTCAAGTTGAAATTTAATTTTTAATTTTTAATTGGTGCATTACATTATGCCTAATAGTGAGATTAATTGTTACATATTTATAATATAATTATATGTATAACAATATAATTTGGACAATTTCATTCCCAGTATTTCCCCTTGCTCTTTTCTCCTCCCTTGCCCCTTTCTCTACTCTATGGTCTCCCTTCTATTTTCTTTACTTTCTTTCTTTTTTTTTTGGTATCAGGGATTGAACTCAGGGGCAATCCGCCACTGAGCCACATCCCCAGCTCTTTTGTATTTTAGTTAGAGACAGGGTCTCACTGAGTATCTTAGTGCCTCACTGTTGCTGAGGCTGGTTTTGAACTAGCGATCCTCCAGCCTCAGCTTCCTGAGCTGCTGGGATTACAGGCTGCGCCATGGTGCCCAACTTCTCTTCTATTTTCACGGGATGCCCCTCCCCCTTACCTTTTCAAGTTGAAATTTAAAAAAATATAGAGCCTATATTTTTCTAACAAATTTAATAAATATTTCTTGATTCCTAGATGTGCAGTTTGGAAAAATTACAGATGTATCATTTGCTTTTAAATGTATCATTTTTCTTTAATCCTTTTAACATCTTGAATTTAACAAATTATTTTATTTTTGTTGTAATTTTAAATTTCTTCCATTATGGCGAGCGATGCTGGCTTTCCACAAATGAAGTATTAGAAACTTCTATTTAAATAATATTTTTGCATTAAAAAAGATGAGATGATTTCAAGAAAATAGTATGTAAATAATAATATAGATGTTATACTGATCTAGTAAAAATGGTGAGGGAGGAATCCAGATGGCTGCTTCCCCAGAGCAAACAAGCATCACTTGTTTAGTTTTTGTTGATGTTTTCCTCCATAACAGAAAATCATTGTCGACAACAAGATCCGTAATCGAAAGGACAAGCGGCCATTCTGCAGCAGCTCCCTGCTGCAGGAGCAGATTGCCGTGGTCCCTGTGGTATTCCGTAATGTTTTCTGCTCATATCTCACGGATGCAAGCCAGAAACTCAGGCACCCCACAGAGAAAAAGTCAATTCCAAACAGATAAATTGAAATAATTAAAACCAGACAGTCCTGGAACATTAGACTTCCAGAGACTGGCAAGGCGACAGCTCTTAGGAGGATCCAGGCTTGATTCCTGTCCTGTCGACAAGCTCCCTTTCCACCTTTTGTTAGGCTTCTGTAAAACACTCAGCCTGTCTTTCTTATCCTCTGTAGCTTGTGGGTGGCTACCTTAGTCAAAGCTATCTTCTGGGGCCTGCCCTGCCTGTGACTCTGGGCATATAACATTCTTTAGTGGAGATAAGAACGGGTAGAAGATGATCTTTAATAGTTGGCTAACCAGCATGCCCGCAGGGAGGACACAGAAAATAGTTTCAAGGGACTTTGATGAGTTGGGCTTGCTTATGCTCTTTGTCTAGAACCATATACTTGTATACTACTTGAGTCCCCTGGACCAGGCTTGCAGTGGCACTGGCCTAGAGGGTACATAACTAGAAAAGTGACACTGCTGGAATCAGAAAATGCCTGGCTTAATCTATTTGGAGCTGTAACAAAATACCCTAAATGACAGAAATTTACTTCTTACAATTATAGAACCTGCCCAAGATCAAGGCTTGAGCAGACTGAGTATCTGGAGGACCTGCTTCTGAGGTAGCTGCCTGTTCACCTTAACCTCACTTAGCAGAAGGGGCTAGCTAGTTCTCTGTCATAAAGGACATTAATCCCAATCATGATCACCTCCCAAAAGCCCAACTCCTAATACCATCCAGGGGGTTAGGATTTCAACATATGAATTTGGACACAAACATTCAGAACAGAGCAAAGCATTCTCAAAGCTAAATATAGTGGTGATTGGAATTGTGTTATTTTAGCCCATTTGCCCGATAGTAACTACCAGTTACGAAACATCTGTTCTGTGCCAGCTATCATGCTGTCCTCTCACTGAATCCAATAACAACCTTGCAAAGGTCTTTCCTCATCTCCATTAAAAAAAAAAAAAAAAAAAATGAGTGAGCTGGGCATGGGGTGCACATTTGTAATCCCAGTGGCTCTGGAAGCTGAGGCAGAATGATTGCAAGTTCAGGGCCAGTCTGGGCAACTTAGTGAGATCCTACCTGAAGGGAAAGTGAAGATCAAGAGATGGGCAAGCGAGAAATGAAAGCCAGAGATCAGGCAGAGAAACAGACGAGAGTTTATTTGTCAGAGCTGACAAATAAATATCATCTCTCTATAGGAGAGAGGTAAAACAGGCTTGAGTTCTGGGACTTTTATGAGAGAGGCTCAGGAATCAGAGTGGGTGGGTCCTAATGCAGGTTAGGCATTGGTTTGGTATGGGGGAGTGATGAGCCTTTCACAAAAAGGCCCTTGTGCAGGAAAGCAAAACCTTTTCCTTAAAATGGCGGCTGCCACTTAAGATGGCGGCTGTCACTTAAGATGGCCCTCCAGATGCTAAGCAAGGACCTTATACTGCCTAAAAATTCAGAATAAAAAAGGGCTGGGGATGTAACTCAGTGGTAAAGCACCCCTGGGGTTCAATCCCTAGTACTGCCAAAAATAAATGAATCAATTTTTACAAAAAATAATGAAGGATTAGAACAACTAAGTAACTGGATTCATTCACTCAACACATTTTTAATTATGAGCCAAAGTGCAGGGCAGTCTGCCTGAGTCCCTGCCGGTTCAGCAGTCCTGATGACCTCTAGGTTGGGTGTGTATAACTAAGTGAACGTTTCTAAAAAACAGGCAAGCACAGGTCAGCAGAGCTCCCAGCATAGTCTGGGGGACACTGTGACATGATGACTAAGGGGGTGGTTTCTACAGTCTGAATCTTTCATAATACCAGCTTTTCCATTTGAACAACGGGGCTAACAAGAATATTATACATCACAAGGATGTCATGGGGCTCCATCAAGATCATTCCTAGGGCACACTTTGCACAGAGTCAAGAGTGTGGACACACTCAAGGAGAGTCCACTTCACCTGTGGGTTAAGACATGGACTTGAGTATTCTGTGAAAATACTTGTCAATCAAAATCACCAATGGAGGTATAACAGGGATTCACTTGATGCTTTGACTATATCCCTGTGGCTTTGAAACTTACGTGTTTTTTTCCCCCCAATTTTCTTTTCCCTAACCTTTTCCTTCCTGATCTCCTCCCTGATCTTCTTTGATATTCTTTTCCCTAAACTTCTCCTCTCTAATCTTATTTTCTCTGAATCACCTCTATAAAAGACCCCTGTTCCTGCAGTTGGGCAGAATCAAAGCTTTTGGGACAGGAGTTCCGTGTGTTTCTCCTTTGCTATCAAAGCAATAAATCTTCTTTTTCCTTTTTTCTCAGGACCTTGTCTTGTTATTGGACTGGCATCCAGGACAAGGACCAAGCTTTCTGTTACAGAAGGAAGAAGGGAAAGAAAAGAAATCAAATGTTCAAAAAATTTGATTTCCTTTGTGTATTTGTACCACATTTTCTTTATCCATTCTTCTGTTGAAGAGTGTTTAGGTTGGTTCCATAGTTTAACTATTGTGAATTGAGCTACTATAAACATTGACGTGACTGTATCACTGTAGTATGCTGATTTTTAAGTCCTTTGGGTATAAACTGAGGAGTGGGACAGCTGGGTCAAACAGTGATTCCATTCTGAGTTTTTTGAGGAATCTCCATACTGCTTTCCATAGTGGTTGCACCAATTTGCAGTCCCATCAGCAATGTATGAGTGACCAATTTTCCCACATCCTTGCCAACATTTATTATCAATCTAGATAAGAGTTGGTGGTGCCAAAACCAAGGGAAAACTTGAATAAAACCTCTAGCCTTGCCCATTTCCCCTGCCATCAACCTCCAATCACCTTGCTCCACGATACCCTCAAACTTTTCCTTGGGGAAGTGGATATGAGACTTACTCTCCCCCTCCGTATGCCTAGCTGGCTTGTGAGTAAACTCTTTTACAAAACTCCTTTGCATGAAGAAACATAAGAAAGCTAATACAGAAAAAAAATAATCAAAGAAATAAAAGATGAAAATTTTGAGATTCAAATCTTGATTTTGGCAGGACCCAAATGCAAAGGATTCACAATAAAAGGGGAGCCAGGATGGGGACATGGACACACACACACTCTAACATATACTAATGAAATTCCAAAATGCTAAGGATAATAAAAGCTTCTTAAGCTTAAAAAACAAACAAACAAAAAAAAACTCCAAACTCCTTTGCATGAATGGCATGCTGCACCAGCAGGCAAAACCGATAGCACTGTGGACTTAGCTTCCACATAATGCTAGTTTCCAAATCAAGACCCCAGCTCACTAGCCCCAGAGAAGGTGAGGGGTGAGACTTGCTCTCACAAAGGGGACTATTTCTGGACAGGAACACAGAGTAGTCAGAATAGCACAAAGAATTATAAAGTAAAAGAAATCTGATGCTAGAAGTGGAAAATCACAAATAATGGGAACTTAAGTTTATTCTTTAAAGGCTCTGATAAATCTGGTTGACGGGGCAACCCCTGATGAACCCAAGCAATGGTGGCCACTTTACCATGAATGGATCAGGCTGGCATCACCAAAGCCCCCCATCAATCAGCACTTCACTTAGACCCACCAGACAGACACCATGTGCCTCTTGACACAAAAGGGAGAATGCAAACTGCCTATGAAAAATACTTGCAAAACAACAAAGAAATAACAACCTGACTCCAACCAAGTCTTTTGATTTTTACTGGAAACATCAAGGAAATTGAACATGCTAAATGACACTGTCAAGACACAATCAGTCAAACCCAGCGTATAAATGACTTGGTTTTCCAACAAACACGGGGCATGAAGGCAGGGACCGGTTGGGGAGGAGATTTCATGGCATTTAGGAAATGAGAGGTGCCAAGCTTGCTTGGATTCTATTCAAATTCACCGAACACTAAATGGCATTTTTCAAGACAATTGGGGAAGATTGAATCCAGACAGGATATTAGATGATATGAAGGGTATCTTGGTAATATTAGGTGTGACAACAGCATCATATTATATTTTTATTAAAGAATTTATTGATTAGAGTTAAATCCTGAAGTATTTATGAAATGATATGTCATCAGGAATTCATTTTAAGATACATCATCACAAACAATTAAATAGGATTGTTTGAGTCGGGGATGGCTAGATAAAATAACAGTGATGAAAAACGTTGGCCATGGTTGAAGTCAGGTGTCAAGTACAAGGGGTTTCATGACCCTTCTCTCTGCATTGTGTGTATGCTTTAAAATTACCACTAAAATGAATACAATTAATTTTTAAAATCTTGAGAGCTGAACTGAAAAGTTTTCCGAGTTCAGATCAAATGGAAAAGAGGTACCCGGTGAGATTCTAAGAGGGTTTTCTGGTGGCAACCGTGGGGAGCCCTGGCTCGGCACGGAAGCCTCCCCACCACTGCACAAGCAGTCTGCTACCCACACAAGGATCGCAAAGCTTCCTGCACACTGATTGCAAAACTGTCTATTTGACATGCTGCACCGACTTTGATAACATCTAACTATCTATGGAGCTAATTAAATTATTAGACACAAAGCTGTGAGATGGCCCAGTTTAGATTCAGAGTCCCTCTTTCAAAGCTGCCTCGACTCAGTAAATTCCCCTCGAAGTCATAATTAGTCATCCGGAGTTGTTCCCAATCAAGTTGTGCCTCTGATAAAGAATTCCCAATTTGCTCCTAACCCTTTCCTGGTGGAAGTTGTTTATTTGATTTCAGCACAAATGGATGGGGATGGGGCAAATGGGAAAGAGGCCCCGCTCTGGATTGGAAGGACCTGTCTTTGGTATCAGGTCAGAGGATCTTCTATTGGACTAAAGGAACTGTGTTTATTTTCTTGGACAGTGACAGTGCCAGAAACTCCAGTCTATGATGAGAAAATGATACCCCTCAGCCTTCTTGGCCAGTATCAGGTAAGGCCACAGAAGGGACTTGGTGCCTGCCAGAACCAGGGTCCAGTCTCTTTGAAGAGAAATGGTGGGTTGGACAGTGTGGTGGGTGGAGAAGCTACTGCTGAGACCCAAGACCCCAAACTCACTGGAGTCTAGTGTCCTCAGTCCCAAGATGGGGGCAGATGTGCAAAGTGGTTTCAAAGACTCCTTTCCAGCTTGATAATGATTTCAAGTGGCTTGAGGTCTTCTGGGAAATGGCACCTAAACTCCTGGTGAGATGTTTGTTGTTTCCATCCTTATCAGAAAGGCAGTACAGGAAAGGACTCTGAAGCCAGATGGCTCAAGTTCAAGGGCTCAACATTCAACAGCCGTGTGGCCTTGGTTAGGTCATTTAGCCTCTTGAGCCTTAGCTTCTTTTCTGTAAAATGAGGATAATGACACAGATTTCCAAGAGGATAAGGAAGTTAAAACATGTGAAACACACAGAATTTAAAGAATAAGCACCATATAAATGCTATTACTTTTATAAGTAACTCTTTGCACACCTTTATAGCATCTGGGCCACAGTCAACAGCATGGTGGTCCAGTTGTAACTTAATAAGACCTTTCTCCACTAATATCAGAGTCTAGAAGATAGGTTTTCCTATTACAACTCAGTCCTTAATAATGAATAACTATTATGAGACTGAGTAGCATTTATTGCAAACTTTATTTTCTGATTTTGTTTTTACCTCCAGATGTTGGAAGGACATAGAGTTGGAAAGGACCCCCAGGGTTTTCCAACTCAAGCTTTAATCAGAAGTTCAAGTCCCTCCACAACATCACAGCCAAGCAACCTCCACATTCTGTTTGAATCCCTCCAGGGACATGGGACTTACTACCCATGACAGGCTGCTGTTTGAAGCCTGCCCTAGCAGAAAATGTTAAAAGAACTGGGAAAAAGTTTCATGGTAACCTAGTTGACTTAAATATCCGAAGAACTGTGATTGGAATTATTAACATTAATAAGATTGAGAGGCATTGTCACTAATATTGTGGTGGTGATCATTTATAGATCTACCATAGGCCAGGAACCATGCAAAATGTTTTATACGTTTTCTGGTGTAATTCTTCAGCACCCTCAAAAGACTGCTACATTCTAATCTTAGAGTTCAAGAAACTGAGATAGAGAACAGTTAGGTAAAATCTGTGCAAAGATATAGAGAGGGGCAGAAATAGGACTGGATCTTACATTAGTTTGAATTTGGAAGATGGCATTAGAACAGTTTAAGAAGGTTCTGGGATCCCAGAATAGACTTTTTTTCTCTCTCTAACACAGACACACACACATCCTGTTCAGCCTGGTTCAGCTTCCTGAAGGGGTGGTGGGTAGACAGGTGGGGTGGGGTCCTGGGGGTCAGGGAAGGAGGAATCTGGCTGGCAGACGGGGGTGAACATGGAGTCTCAATGCTGGAGAGAATACCCACACGAGATACCTGGTGCTGCTACACATGTGTGCTTTCCACTCGCAGCCTGTAGGCCCACCTCATTCACTTCAGCAATTCACTTTTCCCCTAGCCCAACCCCCTCTAGCAGGTGGCCACCCTTCCTACCTGGTGGGAAAAAGAGAGCTTCCTGGGCAGGAATTACCTGGTCAGCAGGCCTCTGGGGTGATGGAGAAGGGGGCATTTACCATCACTTCCTGCCTCCTCCCCAGTACCAGCACCATCCCCCCAACCACTGTGGGCTCTGCCTTTGTACCCCCTTGGTGGGATCTTTTGTCCACCCCTGTCTCTTTCCTGAAACTTTCTCCTGTGGCCTGGCTTGGATTTTTTTCCATCAACCTATAACCACAGTCAACACCTGGTTATTAAATATATATATATATATATATATATATATATATATATATATATATATATATGTGAAACACATCAAATTTAAAGAATAAGCATCACATAAATGCTATTACTTTTATAAGTAACTCTTTGCGCATCTTTACAGCATCTGGGCCACAGTCAACAGCATGGTGGCCCAGATGTAACTTAATAATACATATACATACATACATACATACACACACACACACACATACATACACACATATGTGTGTGTGTGTGTGTGTGTGTGTGTGTATCACAAAGAAAAATAATTCTGATTCTGCATCCAGCTCCTGCTGAGTGTTGTGGACCTCCTATTCAAAGCTAAACATCTCAAAGTGCAGTTGGCCCTTGTTCTCTGCTCCTTTTCTTGGTATTCATTCACCACTTTCCACCAGTGTGGGGGAACAGCTCCCACCAAGGACACCATTGATTTCAGCTACCAACATCCAATGGGCACTTTTAGGTCTCTATCTTACCTGATCGTATTTGTTATTTGCTCTGTGAAATTCCCATTTCTCTTGGTTGCCATAAAATATTCTTTCCCTTCCCAGGTTTTAATTCCCAGCTTTTTGGCTCTTTCTGCATCCTCTCTGTTCAGGCCTCCTAGTTTAGTGTCCAGCTCCTTCCAAGGTTGAGGCTTCTACATACAACTGCTGCTAATGGGGTGCTAGGGTGTGATTATGTCTTCTCCAAAATCCAGGCAGGGAAACTTAACAGCCAAGGCAATGGCATTAAGAAGTGGAGTTTTAAAGAGGTGATTAGGAAGTTGGGTGCGGTGGTTCACACCTTTAATTCCAGCAACTCCAGAGGCTGAGGGAGGATCCCAAGTTCAAGGCCAGCCCTGGCAATTTAGCAAGACCCTTGAAAATTTAGTGAGGCCTTAAGACAATATTTACAAAAAGGGCTGCAGGCTGCAGGTGTAGCTCAGTGGTAGAGCACTCACCTAGTGTGCTAGAAGCTCTGAGTCCAACTCCCAGCATTGCAAAATAGAACAAAAGAAAGACGTGATTTGACCTTGTGGGTTCTTTAGCTCCTGAATGGGATTATGGTCTTTATGAAAGAGGCTTTATGTAGTGTTATGCCCCCTTTACTTCTGCCTTCTGCCTTCCACCATGAGTAAACAGCACCCATCCCCCTCTGAAGGGGAAGATGAGGCCGGAAGGCACCAATTTGGAAGCAGAGAGCAGCCCTCACTAGACAGCCAAGCCTGAAGGCACCTTGACCTTGGACTCCCCAGCCTCCAGAACTATGAGAAATGAATTGCAGTAAAATTTATGAATTGCCCACTCTCAGGGATTTTATTATAAATAAAATATAGCAAAAACAAACTAAGACAGGTAGTTTTGTATACTCCTCCCACAAAAATTGCCAATTCTCACAAATCTGCCAATAACTTCAAGGAATTCCTGACAAGATACTAGAATGCTCCCCAATCCCTATATAATATGAAGTTTTCCAGCTTCAGACCCTAGGCTGGAGCAAAGCCTACTGGGATCCTCTGGCCTGGAGCATTCAGCTGCCCTCCACATCTCAGGAACACATTCTAAGACCCTCTGGGTTTTTTTTGTTTTTTGGTTTGGTTTGGTTTGGTTTGGCACAGGGATTAAACCCAGGGGCACTTGACCACTGAGCCACATCCCAGCCCTTTTTATGTTTTATTTTGAGGCAGGGTCTCACTAAAGTTGCTGTAGGCCTCACTAAATTGCTGAGGCTGCTTTGAACTCACAATCCTCCTGCCTCAGCCTCCCAAGCCGCTGGATTACAGGGTGCGCCACAGGGCCCAGCAACACTCTGGTTTTGACTGAGCCTCGTTCCTCCAAGGCTGGATTGCAGACACATGGTCCTTCCATCATTTGCTCTACTGTGGTCCCTTCTACCAACCCCAATTTTCTCTTTACCAGCATCTACATTTCCACACATTGTTTTCTACTACAACCATCTTTTTTTCTCCCTCTTCTATATTATTTATAGCAACTAAAACTAATTATCGTATAATCAGTTATCTTTTCAACTCTTTTAAGGTCTTGGGAAGAATAGAAATGGCTCACAAAAAAAGACAAGGAAATATGATAGATTGAAAAGTCATGAATAAGGACTACACATTGCACTTCATAGTCCTCAGCAAAGGCTCCAAACTACTTCAGGAGCTGCATCCATTGAGGCCCAAAGTACAGAATATAAGATGAAGAAAAAAGTGGCTTTTCCCACTGCAAACTCCCAAGTAGGCCCCACTCAGGATCTCCTAGGAACAGCATGAAACCTCCTAAAATCAGTGAGGGTGGGTGAGAGGAGGGCCACACTGGCTTGAAAGTGTTGCAAGTGTTCTGCTTTGGGTTGCCTTTCTGATGGCAAAGATGGCATATTCCCTAAGCCTCCCTCTATGTCCCTGAACTTCTGGGTCTGGTCTTCCTTTTTTTTTTTTTTTTTTTTCACCAGGGATTGAACCCAGGTGTACTTAACTTTTGAGCCATGTCCCCAGCCTTTTTTATTTTGAAAGAGGGTCTCACTAAATTGCTTAGGGCCTTGCTTAATTGCTGAGGCTGGCCTTGAACTTGTGATCCTCCTGCCTCAGCCTCCAGAGCCACTGGGATTACAGGCGTGTGCCACCTTACCCGGCTTGGTCTTCCTTCTTCCTGTGTCAGGAACAGTTCTCACACTGCTGATGCTCTTTCCTTTCTTTCTTCTCCTGGGGTCAGAATCCCAGTGTGCCCCACCCCTGTCCCTTGAATTTGCCCACCACAATCTCCAGCAGCAGCCCCTGCATCAGGCTAATCTGGGCCTTCCCTCATCTTTCTACTGGGTATCAGGACTCTGTCCCCCCCAGAAAGCTTTATACAAGAGCCTCTCCATGCTCCTTGTATATTCTCACCAAGAACAGGCTGTAGTTAAAAAAGGGATTCCAGGCCCTCACACTACACTGGGCCCTCCTGCCACTGTTTCCTATTAATCTGATGCTTGGCTCAAGATGGGGATGAAAGATATTCGAACACTGCACTGAGTACTCAAATTGCACCATGGACAATTTTGTCTGGATGCCCAATAACTTTTACCTCAGCTTGGCCCTCTCTTCACTTCTCAATAGATCAAAATAGCCAACCAAGAACATAAAAAAATAAAAATAAAAAGTTTTTCAACAAAACAGTAAGAAGAACCACCATAATAAATTATTTAAAAGAAAAACCACCAGAGAAAATACATTTGTGATTTCTAGGAGACAACTCTAACCAAAAACGTTCAGACTGTCAATGTATTTAGGTCAGGCATCTTGTACGTTACCTAGGTATCTAAAGCCTGGGTCACAAAAGAACAGTTAAGATCTATTTTTTTTTTCCTGAAATATAAATTTGTGAAATAGCTGCAACCTAGAAGCCAGAAAAGTAGTAAGGCCTGAGTTTCACAAAAAAACAACCACATACTTCCTAAGCCAGGCCCGGGCTCAGTGCTCCACACACTACTGCATTTACTTCCCTGTCACAGCACCAGGAAGTTGGTTTTTTTTTTGTACCAGGGATTGAACTCAGGGGCATTCAACCACTAAGCCACATCCCTACCCCTATTTTGTGTTTTCTTCAGAGACAGGGTCTCAGGGTGCTGCTTAGCACCTCACTTTTGCCGAGGCTGGCTTTGAACTAGCAATCCTCCTGCCTCAGCCTCCCGAGCTGCTGGGATTACAGATGTGTGCCACCACACATGGCTTAGCATTCTCTTTTGCAGGCCTTGGAAAGTTTATTCAGTGGACCAGGACTTCAAGTTCATCTTTTCAAATCCCAGAATCTTCATGTTTAACTTCTGCTTTCTTCTGCCTCATGCTACACTTCAGGTACCTTGCATTCCTATCATTCCTATCACCTTTAGCAAAAATCCCTGAATCCTTCTCAAATGAAACAAGAACAGAAGACCTGAACCTTACGGAGTACTCATTCTTTACACTTCAAATGAAATTCCACGGGCCTAGGGATGTGGCTCAAGCGGTAGCACATTCTCCTGGCATGCATGCAGCGCTGGGTTCGATCCTCAGTACCACATACAAATAAAATAAAGATGTTGTGTCTGCCGAAAACTGAAAAATAAATATTAAAAAATTCTCAAAAAAATGAAATTCCACTCTAGTACTAGATCAGGGCTTCTCAGTCTTGACATTACTGACGCTTTGGAGGGGTTATTATTATTATTATTTTGTCGTGGGTGCTGACCTGTGTATTGAAGGATGTCTAGAAGTATTCTTGACTGTTACTCACTAAATGCCATCAGTATCCCTTTCCCACCCTAAGCTGTGACAACCAAAATGTCTCCAGATGTTGCCAGATGTCTACTCAGTAGGTGGGTAGAACTGCCACCAGGTAAAAACCATTCATCTAGACATCCAGACCACTGGCAGGACCTCTAGTTCCTTCCTGCCCACCCATGTTACCTTCTATGCTCTGTACTACCCACCTGGGAGTCACTGAGCTGAAACTCTCACAGTAGGAATAGGAAGGAAGGGAATGGCCATGCTATTGGCAAATGGCAGATGGAAATGTCTACCTATTAGAAATTAACTGATGGCATCAGATCTATGAATGTTCACACAGGTCAATGTTTCCTTTACAAAATGCCAACTTTACCTCCCCTTGGGCCAAGTCTCTTCATTTTTATACAGCACACATTTTTATTATACTGCTGCTAAAGGACACAGTTGTGAAGCCCATGAGCAGCCAAACAAGCTCACGACAATAAAAAAAGAGGGTAAAAGGGGTTGGGGTGGGGCTGGGGTTGTAGCTCAGTGGTAGATCATTTGCCCAGCCTGTGTGAGGTACTGGGTTCAATTCTCAGCACCACATCTAAATAAAATGAATAAAATAAAGGTCTATAAACATCTAAAAAATATTTAAGAAAAAAGGGGGGTGCTGGGGTTGTGGCTCAGTAGGTTTGTGGCTAGAGCATTTGCCTAGCATGTATGATGCACCAAATAAATAAATAAATAGATAGATAGATAACTAAGTAACTAAATAAATAAAGGTGTTGTGTCCATCTGCAACTAAAAAAAAATCTTTAAAAAAAGTGGGTAAAAAACTTTAAGAACACTGGTGGCACCTGGAGTGACAGCATGATGGAATTAAGTTAGTGGGCTTGGGGGGAGGGGATGTTTTCCTCCTCTTTTGAAATTTCCTGTAATATAACTTTATTTTTTAATATTTTATTCTTTTTAGTTATACAGGACGGTAGAATGTATTTTGACATATTATACATACATGGAGCATAACTTCCCATTCTTTTTTTTTTAAGAGTGAGAGAGAGAGAGAATTTTAATATTTATTTTTTAGTTTTAGGCAGACATAACATCTTTGTATGTGGTGCTGAGGATCGAACCCGGGCCGCACGCATGCCAGGCGAGCACGCTATCACTTGAGCCACATCCCCATATAACTTCCCATTCTTGTGATTGTACTGTAATCTAACTTGCATAATGCCTTTATAACTTTGAAAGTACAGGTGTGGCGGCCCATGCCTATTTTCCCAGCAACTCTAGAAGCTGAGGCAAGAGGATCACAAGTTCAAAGACAGCCTCAGCAACTTAGAGAGAACCTGTCTCATTTAATGTGGATGTGGCTCAGTTGTTGAGTGTCCCTGTGTTCATTCAATCCCTGGCACCCCCAAACAAACAAACAAATCTTACAAAGCAAATGATGATGTCCCCAGATACTGCCTCTAGCCAAGAACAGTAAGCTCATAATAGACATGCACTGGACTCCATAAACCAGCATCTAGACCCACAGTTTGATTTATATAATGGTATTTGAACAGGGTGTTATATATGAATTGCATTCAAATTTAAATTTATATAACATAGCCGAGTGCAGTGGCACATGCCTGTAATCCCAGTGACTTGGGAGGCTGAGACAGAAAGATCACAAAGTCAAAGCCAGCCTCAGCAAAAGCAAGGCACTAAGCAACTCAGTGAGACCCTGTCTCTAAATAAAATGCAAAATAGGGCTGGGGATGTGGCTCAGTGATTGAGTGTCCCTGAGTTCAATACCTGGGACACCCTCACTCCCCCGCCAAAATATATATCACAAAGTTATTTTGGGCACAGTAGTGCATGCCTATGATCCCAGCTACTCTGGAGACTAAGGCAGGAGGATTGCAAATTCAAGGACAGCCTGGGCAATTTAGCAAGACTCCAATCAAAATAAAATAAAAAGGGCTGAGGATGTAGCTCAGTGGTAGAATACCTGTTTTCAATCCCCAGCACACACACACACACACACACACACACACACACACACACACATAATTAGTTTATTCTCTCATTGCTTATCCTATTCTTGAAACCCACCATACCTTGGGCAGCTCTTGGGGTATTGCCCAGCTCCAGTAATTTCTTGTCCCCTGGGAGCAGCCCAGAGGCACTGGTGACCCAGAGGCTATGCTGGACCTTTAGGCCCTGCCCTTGTCCCAGCTGGCAATGTGTCAAGCAGAGCTGGGCCAACCAGGTGCTCTTTCTGACCTCTACGCCTTCTGAAATTTTTGTGGTTCACCTCTTCCTAGAATCCTCCTCCAAACAACAATAATATTACTATTACTATTTTCTTTTTGCTGAAGTGAGCTCTAATTGATTTTTACTTCTTGCAACCAAATGCATTTGCTCATAGAGGTCATGTTTGAGGTCTCTATTATTCACAAAAATATTAGACCACAAGTATTATTCTGGTTCTACTCCCGAGAGTGTTGACTTCCATAAGAAAATTTCAAGTCCTGGCACTGTCTTTTTCCATGTTTCCCTGTCTAGGAGAGGGACTCTTAGAAAGTGGCCACAGGGCTAAGCCAAGGTTTAAATGAGGAGTGGGCACAGGCTGTTTCTGCACATGCTACCACCTCCTTACCTTCTGTCTCATTAATCCAGGATCCAATACACCAGCTCTATTTTGGAACAATGTCTATGTTTCTCCCCATGCATGTCTTACATCTCCTTTGTCCCTGCTAAATCTCCATACGGGACTTAAAGCAGGTCTTGAGGCCTGCAGTTTCCTAGTCAGGATTTCCTGGGTCTTAGAGATGCTTGTCAGGTTTCTTCTGATGGAGAATCTGTGTTCTCACATGAGCTTCTGAAAGGAAGCAGTGGTTAATAGGCTCAAAACATCCTTAGAGTTGCTTTACCAACATCCTGTGTCTTTGATCCAGGAATCATAATTACTAAGTGCTTACTGGGGGCTTTGTTGGAGTTATTTCATTTAATCCTCATGTAGCTCTGTGTGGTAGGCAATATCATTGCTCTCATGGTTTAGAAGAGGAAACTAAGGCTCAGAGTGCTTAATTAACCTGCCCAATGTCACTTAACCAGTAACTGGTAGAGATGAATCCAGAGCCTAGGTACCTAACTGCTAAGTGCACTAAATTTACCACCTTGATATCACCTAAGAACAACTTCCTGGCCTGCCCTCATGATACATCTCTTCATCTGGACCCAGAGGAAAGTTCCCTGGACCTATAGGGTCCAAGGTCCTTCCTCACAATGGCTAGAAGCATAGCATGCAGCTCGTCCCCAGAAAGTACCACTTTGGGATGCCTAATTATTTCATTTAGAGTTACTGCTCTCTCTGTGGTTCTTTCGTCTACCTACCATCTACATGCTCAGCTTCTGTTTATTGAACACTTAATATGGGCCACATAAATGTCTAGAACTTCCTTCACAATAAATCACAATAAATGCTAGTTCTTGTTTTCATCATTGAGTTACACACACACACACACACACACACACACACACACACACAGCCTTCACATGGCTCCACAGAGCACTGTGTGACCTAACTCCAAGCCACCTCCCTCCCATCTCCCTCCCAAAGGTCTCCTTGCTGTCCCTGACGTGCTGTTAAGGATTTCCCTGCCTCAGAGTTTGCACACTGCATGCCTTCCACCTGGCTTGCCCACCCACTGCCTTCAGTTCTTGACCAAATACTATAAAATGTGTGCTGTGTCCTTTCCCTGAATGATCCCATTTCCTCCTCAGAAGCCCCATGGGGTAGGTTGGGCCCATATAAAATTGAGAACATTTGGCAAAAGAAACTTCATATGGCTCAGCAGAATAGTGCCCCTAGTTAACAGATAAAGGAACTGAGGCTTAAATAATTTGGCAGAGATTAAGCAGTTATAACACAGCAGAGGCTGGATTGAGACTTAGATCTCTCTTACCTAAATAAAGTTTATGCTCTTAATATCTAAACTGCACCATTTTGCCTCCCAGAACTTCACTGTTTCCCTGTTGTATTCTCCTCTTGTTGTTTTGTGCAGGAACATGTCACACAACTCCATGAAGCTGGGGTAGCAAGACACTGAAACACTGAGATGCCCCATTTTAAAAACCCGGAGCCTGCCAGTGAGCATTGACAAAACTCAATGGTATATATTTGCCTAGCATTCATGAGGCCTTGGGTTCCATCCCAGAATCACAAAACAAAACAAAACAAAAAATCCTGTCAGCTAAAGGATGTGCTTCACAGACTAGATTTGCACTTCCTGAAAAGTAAAGAGGAATTATGAGCTATTAGGTAGGTATTGGGCACCTTGCCTAAAAATAGAAAAATGACTCAGAAACTTTGGAAGGGAAAAGAAAGAGAATTAGAAAACACTTAGGCAAATAACTTCACACCTTTCTGTGATATAACTCTCTCACCTGCCTAGCAGAAACCTCTTAAACAGTAGGCCTAGAGCCAGGAGCCTTGGAAGTCTCTGAAAGTGAAGAACAAAAGAGTTCAATGGTAGCCCATACAGTAGCACAAGCCAGCCCTTAATCCAAGTGATTTAGGAGGCTGAGGAAGGAGGATTGCAAATTTGAGGCTAGCCTGGACAATTTACCAAGAACCTCAGCAACCTGTTTCAAATTAAAAACTAAAAAGGGTTGAGGATATAGCAGAGGGGTAAAACGCCGCTGAGTTAAATTATCAGTAACGAATTTTTAAAAATAAAGTTTAAAAAAAGTTCAATGGTTATAAACAAGCCCAGGACCTTTCAGGAGTACCAACCACCACCCACACTTCCCCGCCCCCATCTCCAGTCTCCCTGTAGTTTGGAGACTACATCTGACCAAGGCTTGATTTTATTGATGTCAATTTGAATATTACTTCCGGATAATAATGTGCATTATAAAGTTTAGCAGTTACAACAAATCTCAGAAAAAATGTGGCTCCCATCCTCTGTTTACCTTTCTGGGTTCCCAATGTGACTTGGATTTGGTCCTATTAGACAATTATTCCTGGCAATTGTCTTGCAGGTCTTCAATACCCTGTAGAGCACACATTGTACCACTGAGGTCAGTCCAGAAACCTGTCTCACTGTACGGCTGGAAATGGAAGTCCTCAGAATGTTTTTTGGAGCAGTCAGCATAACATCTGACCTTTTGTTCTATTTTGTTTTTTAAAAGATGGCTGTCAGTTGGGTATAGAATGGAAGAATTGACTAATTGGGGGGAGGGTGAAATCTGAAGAAGGGAGACCATTTAAGGGGCCATAGTGTGGTGGTGTTTACTTAACCTGGCTTGGAGAGGTGGTCATGAGACAGAAAAGAACTAACTCAATAGATATTTTTTTTTCATTGTTGGGGATTGAACCCAGGCCTCTTACATGCTAAACATACACCCTACACTGGACTATAGTTGTATTTTGTGTGTGTGTGTGTGTGTGTGCGCGCACACACACATGCATGTGGTACTTGGGATTAAACACAGGGTGCTCTATCACTGGGCTCCATCCCCAGCCTTTTTTTCTAATTTTTATTTTGAGACAGGGTCTCACTGAGTTGAGAGGGCCTCACTAAATTGCTGAGGCTGGCCTTGAACTTGTGATCCACCTGCCTCAGTCTCCTAAATCGCTGAGATCACAGGTGTACACCACATTTTTGAGCTCTCTCTACCCATGGTTGCTGGGACCTGCCTCTGTGGGTGACATGAGCAGATGCTCCAAGAAGTCCCTCAAATTATCTCAACAATATAACTAGTTGGACCAAATGGCCTCTAAAATCCTTCTCAACTAGATGTTTCTCAGATTTGATATAGAATAGCAATTTAATAGTTACGACCCATTTCCACCTACATAGTCTTATTAGCTCCTCATCAAAACTCTGGGAGGTAAATATTATTTTTCCTACTTTTCAAATTAGGAAATTCAGGCTCAGAGAATTCTGATGATTAATTCAAATGCCAATAAAATTAGAACCAGCTTCAAATCCAGATCTTATAAGTGGAACCCATTCATTTCCTCTATGGTGAAAAATGATAACTTCTGAGCAAAAGTGCCAAGGGGACCATAAAGTTAAGATGAATAAAATCAATGCTGTTACTTCTGAATAAATAAACATTCCATATTATTAAACTGATACAACTATAATTACAACAGCCCATATTTGAGTGCTTAGTATGTGCCATAAACTGATCAATGCACCAAGCGCATGGTCACTTTTAGGTTTGCAAGAACCTAAGAGAGGAAAGTACTATTACCATCTCTATTTGCATATGGAGAACTGCAGCACAGAGGTTAAGTGTGCTGCCTGAATCACTCAGCTGTAGATCCAGGATTAATCCCTAGGCCACTGTGACACCTAAGTCCACACTTTATTTGCCCTTTGGGGCTACATGCCTCCCCTACAAAAAAACATATTCATGTGTTCTATTACAGATGCAGAAAACTGCTGGAATTCCTTTTAGAAAGGAAAACTAGAAGTGAGAGTGGGAGAGATGGGTGCCAACTTTCACTGCCCCTTCATGTCACTGGAATTTTTTACACTGTAATGATCAAGACTGTCAGCTAGGGACTGGAGTTGTGGCTTAGTGGTAAGAGCACTTGCCTAGCATGTGTGAGGCCCTGGATTCGATTCTCAGTACCGCATAAAAATAAATGAATAAAATAAAGGTCCATCAACATTATATATATATATATATATATATAACCACCAATATCCATTTTCCCTTTCTTCTTTTGATTATGGAATAGAAAATCTATAATCAAAAGGTTTAGCTGTTCATGTGAGGTTTAGCTGTGCATGTGGCAGCCCTTGTAAAGCTGTGGCCATATGGCTACATTCTAGCCAGTAAAATGGAATAGGAAAACAATTTCTGGGCCATGTCCTTGAAAAGGAATAAAGGTTGCCTTTCTTTATTCCTCTTCTGGATCACTGGGATACAGATATGATGGTGTGCAAAAACAACATACCGAGGATAATAGAATTGCCTTACTAACTCCGGGAGCCTACCTCTGAGTCTTTATCTGAGAAAAAAAGTAAATTTCTATTCCATTTTAACCTATTTGTAGGTCCCTTTTAAAGTAAACTTTCTACTATACGCATATATATGTGTGTGTCTTTTTCAATGAAAAAATAGTTAATAAAACACATCATGACATAGATAGCATCACCTACAATTGTATGATATTTGAAACAATTATTCAGTGGATTGGTAGCAAATGTTTAGAAACCAGCTCTTCAGGAAAAGAAAAAGTCCTGAATTGTTGAATTTGCCAATTTCCTTGGTATAAATATTTCAACAGGGCTGATTTCAAGTCACCAACAGGAAGTCACTGAGCAGAATTGGGAAGCGATGCATATAATTAGCTTTTCTTTTTTTTTTTTTTTGGTACTATGGATTGAACATAGGAATGCTTTACCACTGAGCTATACCCCAGCCCCCCTGTTTTAAAATTTTGAGACTAAGTTGCTGAGGGTCTTGCTAATTGCTCAATTAGCCTTGAACTTTTTTTTAGTTGTCAATGGACCTTTATTTATTAATATTGTGTTGCTGAGCATCGAACACAGTGCCTCACACATGCTAGGCAAGTGCTCTACCACTGCGCCACAACCCCAGCTCCAGGGCTTTGAACTTTTGATGCTTATGTGTTAGCCTCCAGAGACACTGAGATTATAGATCTATACCACCATGCTGGGCATAAATCTGCTCTTGAGAGTTGGTATGCACCATCTCCAGCACACTACTGCAATGATTCCCATAAACTTTAGAGGAAAAGCCTATATGCTAATTGCAACAAACCATGAACATGATAATATAGGATTCCCAGGAGCCTCCAGAATAGATGAAGTAGAAATATATATATATATATATATATATATATATATATATATATATATATATATATATATTAGTTGTTGACAGACTTTTATTTTATTTATTTATATGTGGTGCTGAGAATCAAACCCAGTACCTCACACATGCTAGGCAAGTGCTCTACCACTGAGCCATAACCCCAGCCCAGAAATATTTTTCTTAAAAAATATTAGCTCAATTAATGGTAGAGTACTTGCCTAGCATCCCCAACACCACCAAAATAAAACAAACAAAGTTTTTTTTTTTTTTTTTTTTTTTTTTTTTTTTTTTTTTTTTTTTTTTTTTACCTGTAAGACATTGCTACTACTCAGGCTAAGCAACCTTATGAACCACAGAGGATATTTAATTTAATTTATCAAACTATGGGTTTGGACTCTTTACAACTTTTATACTTACAGTTGTAATAGTAGTTTTGTGACAAATATAAAAGTGCTGGGTGTGGTTTTGCATGCCTATGATCCCAGCAACTTGGGAGTTTGAGGCAGGAGGATCACAAGTTTGAGGCCAGCCTGGGCAATTTAGCGAGACCCTGTCTGAAAATAAGAAATAAAAAGGGCTGGGGATGTGGCTCAGTGGTTAAGCACCCCTGGGTTCAATCCCCAGTACCAAAAAAAAAAAAAAAAAAAAAAGCTAGAAATAATGCTAGGAATACATGGACATTCAACAAGCATTTATCATACTCTCTAGTATGATAGGGAAAGAAAGAAATCAGATATGGTCTCTGCCCTAGAAACTTTGGTGGATTTAACATGCAGTATCTAGAAATGAAGCTTTATGAGCTGGGTGTGGTGGAGCATGTCTATGATTCCAGTGATTCAGGAGGCTGAGGCAGGAAGATCACAAGTTTGAGCCCAGCATCAGCAACTTAGTGAGACCCTCTCCAAATAAAAACAAAAAGAGCTGGAGATGTGACCTAGTGATAGAAACACCTCTGGGTTCAATCTCTAGTACCAATAAATAAAATAAAATAAAAAGTAAAAAGTGCTGGGAGGTAGAACAGATGTAGAGCACTCCTCAGTTTAATTCCCAGTACTGAAAAGAAAAAGAAGGAAAGAAAGATGCATTTATGAATCAATATTTATCATAGTTAAACAAAAGAATATTTGTCTCTTTCCAAATATATGAAATAAAACAAAGTCTTATTCTGGGGATGGAGCTCAGTAGTAGTGTGCCTGCTTAGCATGCATGAGGCCCTGAGATCAATCTTAGCACTGAAAAAAAAAAAAGTCTTCCTTATTGGGAATTTAATTTGATTTTACATGAATTCAATCCCTCCAATCACAAGCCAACACTTCCTAGGTAACCAAGAGCATACTCTATAGGAGGAACTGGAAAGTAGGTACCTTTGAGAAGCACTGATCTCTAGAACAATCGCTACAGTGACAGCATTTTAGAATCAGAAGGACTATGAGCTTACAATAACAAATTCTGGAAAGCTGTGTGTTTCCAAAGGTTGAGTAACCTCTTCCCTGGGGAAATGGTGGAAGCCCCATTTCCCCACCTCGTCTCATAGATAAATTCCAAAGAATCTGAGTCCACAAACATCAGCTGATCAAGTTTTCACAAACCTTTTCCCCTGTAGAGAAGCACTAAAACAAAAAATATATGTCTATGTGAAAGAGCTCAAGAAATCGCACCATCACAGTCTGAATTATTTTACTTTAAACAATCTCAACACCTACAACCAGAACCAGGCATTTCAGTGCATGGCTGGGATAAGAGCATCTGGTTAGGACAACATTCAAGGATCAATTCACTTGGACAATCATCCTTGGGGTCATTGTGGCATTTGGAAAGATTGAGCTGCCTCTACTCTCTAGAAGTCCCCTAGAAGGCGAAGCACTTTGGATCCTAGGCATTCTTGCTACTGGTGTCTGGTGTCACTGCAGGGGTCACTAGTGCCCTGGAGCAGGTCCAACTGGCGGATGGCTGAATAGCCTACAGGGCTATCCTGGGCTTATCTTCTTGGCTGCAGGCTTCTAGCTCCTGCCCAGACTTGCATCAGGAGCTGTCAGGCAGTGGGTGCTGCCGGATTCCACTCATAAGCAGAGACAAAGCACCACTGGTAACATGCAACCTGGCAGAAATGAGCTTTGAGCAATCCTATCAGGAAACTAGATCAACATCTGGAACCAGACTTTATCAAACTTACTGAAGTTTGACCCTTATAAATAGTTCAGTTTTCTGACTTGCACATGGTTGAGAGGAGGACTCTGCCAAGTTCTAAGTCCAGCTTTGGCCACTTACCTCGTGTTCCAGAACACAAGGTAAGTGGCCAAGGCTCATGGGCCAGGTATGTCAAGCTATCTAACATGCCAAGGGCTCGTGATCATACAAGTGATCACTAGCTAGGCTTCTGGGCTTTTGGCTCCTGACAGTTTCCATCATGGCCATAAGCTGTGGCCTTTTTATTAGGTGGGGAGGTATTGGACCCAGGGCCTCATACATGTTAGGCCAGTGCTCTGCCACTGAGCTACATTCCCAGTCCTATGCTGTGTTTTCTTATATCTGTTGCCACTAGGAAATCACCTTATATTTTATGCCTAAATAACCCCGATCTCTAGATTTCTCCAGGGGTTGAAGTGCAGTCACAATGCTAAAGCCAATATGTAGTACAGTTACCTGAAATCTACTCAGCCAAAAATTACTAATGACTTATTTATAAGTGTAAGGTTCTCTTCCAGGAAGTGTGATGTGGAGGAGAAGAAAAGAAATACAAAGAAGTAAAAAAGTTGGGTCCTTGCATTCAGGGAGAGACCATGCACTGGACAAGGCAAGGTATGGAACACAGTTGCTATGTCTCTCCTCTTTCAAGTCTGCTCGCCACCCCTAATCCAGTCCAAAGTACTTAGGTTAAGCCACATTTTGGGGGTGAACCATACAAAATTGTTGTTTTCCCAGTCAAAAAGGGAGGATGTCAGCAACTTCATTTGGTTCAACCTAATAATCAGTTCTTCCAAAGTGCTTTGTCTGTCCTCTATTATGGCCCTGTTTTCCAGCTGCCTTGTGAATAATTAGGAGTTTACATGACCTTTTCCTCCATTTGATTACAAGACTCCTCGAGAGCAGGAACCTTAGTTGTGTGCATCTGCAGCCAAGTACTGCACCTTATAATAGATGAAGAAATGAACAAAAAATATACATATATAGTTGTGTGTGTGTGTGTGTGTGTGTGTGTGTGTGTGTGTGTGGAAGGGGAGTGGTTTCAAGCAGTGTGCAGGGTACTGGGGAAGAAAAGGCCCATGTCCAGGATGATCTTGGGTCTCAGTGGGACACAAAGAGATAATTTCATGTCATCAAGCAGGGGTCTCAACAGGGTTACTATTGACATTTTGGATCAGATAATTCTTTGATGTGGGGGTGGTCTTGCTATACATTTGGGATGCTGAGTGGCCTCTACTCATTAGATCCCAATGGTACATCATGTGCACTTCCCCCCACTGTTCCCCAGCAGAATCAGGATCATTGAAAAGGTCTCTAGGGCTGGGTGCAGTGGTGCACACCTGTAATCCCTGCTACTTGGGAGGCTGAGGCAGGAAAATCACAAGTTTGAAACCAACCAGACCAACTTAACTTTGAGATCCTGTCTCAAAGAGAGAGAAAGGGAGAGAGAGGGGGCTTGAGATTTAGCATAGTGGTGGATGCTTGCCTAGCATACATGAGGCCCTGGGTTCAATCACCACTATATGCACACACAAAAATAGTCTCCAGACATTGCCAAATGTCCCCAGGAAAAACAAAATCACTCCAATATGAAATCTTTGACACAGACGTATTAAAATGGCACATGCTTCTTAATCCAGTGTGCTAATGCAGAGAAACTTCCTGGAAAGGATGACACTTGGGCAGCTCTCGAAAGATGAGTAAGAATCAGCAAAGTGAAGCAAGACAGAGGTCACTGCACATGCAAGGACAAGATGGCTCACCTGAACTTTATGTGGACCAAGGCTCAGGAGTGACCAATACATAAGAGAGAGGCAGTGAATTCAAACCAAAAAGATCAGCATACATATCTTTCTCTTTAAAAAGCAGGCCCTGCAGAGTCTGGTTTCTGATTTACCTGCTTTTCATAAATTCCTCCAACTTCAACAATGCTTGACCCAAACATATGGTGAGAGTTGAGTGAGCTCATTTAGAACAGTTTTAGTGCTAGAGTAGAAACAGCAAGAGTGACATTAACGCTGTCACCCTTTGCTAATGTAACTTTTACTTTCTTTTTTCTTTTCTTTCTTTCTTTTTTTTGTAATTCAATCTGGGGATAGAACTTGACTCACCCATACTAAGCACATGCTCTATCACTCCAGTTCTGCATTAATATTTTTAAATGCTTTAATTAGATGTTGAAAAACATACAAAAGAGACAGGCATGGTGGTGCATGCCTATAATCCCAGCAGGTTGGGAGGCTGAGACAGGGGGATCATGAGTTCAAAGCCAACCTCAGCAAAGGTGAGGTGCTAAGCAACTCAATGAGACCCTGTCTCTAAATAAAATACAAAAATAGGGCTGCGGAAGTGGCTCAGTGGTAGAGTGCTACTGAGTTCAATCCCCAGTACTAAAAAAAGATTCAACATACAACACACAGTGACAATAAGCATGTAACCCCTGTGACCTAAGACACAGAGTATCATCTCCATGAGGCCCCTGTGTGCCCCTCTTGATCTCAGTCTCCCTTCTATCCCCAGGAAGTAAGATGTTTGTATTCATATTTGTTTATCCAACAAATATTTTACTACATGTGCCACTACACTATGAGCCAGGGTCTGTGCTATGACATAGCACTGCTTGTCCTCAAGAAGTCCAGGGGGACGTCTCATGGGGCTGTGCCCTAAGAGGGTTCCTCCTTAATGGAAATGCCACCCAGCATGTGAGGAAGGCGGGAACCTGCTGCCGCCAGTTCTGGCATCAGTGGTCAGAAAGAGGAGCTGGAAGTGGGGTGGAGAGTGAGGACAAGCTGGAGCCTGCTGACCCTTTGTATTTGTCACCCCATCTAACCCTGACCACCCTCATCAGAGAATGGCCACTGCTTCACCGTAAGTAGTAAACAAAACAAAAACTTCCCCTCCCTTACTTAGAGCACTTTTACATCAGCTGTCCCAACTTTATGACACGTTCTCAATATCCCAGGGATATAATAATTACTCCCCCTTTCACAGATGAGAAAACGGAGGCTCAAATATGTTGTCTTGTCCCAGGTCACATGGTTTGTAGGTGCAGAGCTGGAGCAGGGAGCCACGTGGTAGCTTCTGGTCCACCTCCTTCCACTGCACTGTGGGGTCTCACCTCGCTCTCCAGCATGCCAGGAATCGATTCACTACTACCCAATGCCCAGCTCTATAGGTAAAGCAAGGCAACCGAGGGTAGGGAGATGGGTGGGTCTTGGAGACAGACTCCTAACAGCCTGCATGTGGGGTGCGGTGAGCCCCCAGCCCCAGCAGCCTTGTCTCCAGGCATTTTGATCCATACCTACCCCATCTTTTTTTTTTTTTTTTTGGTACCAGGAATTGAACCCAGGGCACTTAACCTCTGAGCTACATCCCCAGCCCATTTTATATTTTATTTTGAGACAGGGTCTTGCTAAGTTGCTTAGGGATCACTAAGTTGCTGAGGCTGGCTTTGAATTTGAGATCCTCCTGCCTCGGCCTCCTGAGCCACTGGGATTACAGGTGTATGCCACCGTACCTAGCCATACCCCTATTTAAAGTGGCAATACCATACAAAGCTGTCATTTTGCTTTCTCTTGTGGGAGAAAAATGTGTGTGTGTGTTTGTGTGTGTGTGTGTGTGTATGTGTGTGTGTGTGTCCGCGCGCATGCTCGCATGTGTATATATGTGTGTGTGACTGTGTTTGGTATGTTGGCTGCTTAAGTTGAGTAAACTTGATGTCTTTGATTTACAATTAAATTTCTGCTTCACATGTTGGTTTTCTTTGGTAATGACTTCCCCATTATCTAAAATACTGGTAATGCTTTAGCTGGCCCTCATGATAGTAAGAGGGCTCTCTGGGGCTGCCCAAGGGTAAATAATGGCTTCCATTCAGCATGGCAACCCTGATCTATTGGAAAGAACTATCTGGGGTTTTGTCTTGAGAGAGTTGGAGTCCCACAGTATGTCAGCAATCATAGTATCTGGAGAAAAGTTTGGGGTCTCATGTGCTATGTGTTTATCAATGTTGATATAGTTTGTGATCAGCCAAGATTGACCAAGCACTATGGGGAGACAAATCTGAGAGCCAACAATCTGGTCTCTATTCTATTTATTTGGGGAGGTGGGTACTAGGGATTGAACTCAGGGGCACTCAACCACTGAGCCACATCCCTAGCCCTATTTTGTATTTTATTTAGAAACAAGTTCTCTCTGAGTTGCTTAGCACCTTGCCATTGTTGAGGCTGGCTTTGGATTCACAATCCTCCTGTCTCAGCCTCCCAAGCCACTGTGATTACAGGCATGCACCTCAGCGCTTGGCTTGATCCCTAATTCTAGATCCTTCCAAAAGAGGATATAGCCAGATAAGAAAGTTCCAGCTCCAAACCAGACATGACCTCTGCATGACTCATTTACTCATTCCACAAATATTTACCACATGCTCCTCTGTGCCAGGTTCTGTGTGGGACACTGGGGATCCAAAGGTGACTACATCAGATACCGTCCTAAGTGGGTGGACAGATGTCAAATAAGTAGTAACACTACAATATGGTGTGGATTATAACAGGGAAAATATGGGATTCTACCCAAGTTGTTCACATGATAATTAGAAAAAGATGGCTACCATGACACTGGGGCAGAGAAAAATTGCATAATGAGTCAAAGAATTCCTGTCCTTCTCTGAAATATTTTGACGAGGTCATCTTATGACCTGTCTATGCAGATGATACTAGGAAGAGGTTACAGGCTGTACTCAGGACCTCTGCAATAAGTAGCAGGACAGGTACTAAAGGTTGCTGCATGCAGCTGGGCGGGTTGTATCCTGAACAAGGCGGTGGTGCATGCCTGTAATCCCAGTGGCTCAGAAGGCTGAGGCTCTAAGCAACTTAGCAAGACCCTGACTCAAAATAAAGTACCAAAAGGATTAGGGATGTGGCTCAGTGGCTAAGCACCCCTGGGTTCAATCTCCAGTGGAGAAAGGCAGGAGGAAAGGAAAGGGTGACTTTTACTACTTATGCCCAAGGTGCTATATTTGCCAACAGAGAACTTGGGGGAGTCATGCTTTTAAGTTACTCTGTAATCATGGAAGGTAAAACTGATGTTTTATCTTTTAGCTGTCTACATGGTGTTTACACATTGCAATATCCTATGGACATTTCTTTGGAAGTTCATGAAAGTCTAGTTCCCAAGTCTTACTTTATTTTGGACATGGGAAGTACTCCTTAACTGATCAGTCAGGGTTTAATCAGGGAGGCAGAACCCCTTTTACTCCATAGGAGTTAGATTTTATGTAGCTGTAGGAGGAACCTTGGAGGTGAAGACCCAGAAGGAAGTGGAGCATCAGAGAAGAAACCACCAGGCAGTGGATCTGACAAGCTGAACTTGCACCACCACTGTGGGGGGATGGAAAAAAAGAAGCCCATGGTGAGGTTTGGAGGTCTGCCCTGTGGGTCTCTCCTCTGTGAAATGCCACCCAGCATGTGAGGGAAGGCAGGACCATTATGGGCCCTGATGTCAGCAGTCATCCTGGAAGAGGATCTGGAGCTGGATGGAAGAGAACAAGGACAGGTTGGAAACTGCTGAACATCTGTGTCTGTCACCATGTCTAACCCCAACCACCTTCAGAGGGGAAAGGCCACCACTTCACTTTCTTCCAAATCATGTACAATTTTCTCTTCAGGTCAATTCAAACTCAGAAGTGTATAGGGAAAGGGCCCTGGGAAAGGTAGTTTTCCTTATCCTAGTTGACACTTATCCTACCACACTTGAAGAAGAGACATAGGAGAGGCAAAAGGCCCTGCTTGAGTTAAGAGATAACCAAGATAGGAGGTTCTAGTTCAGAGCACCAGAGGTTCTCAGGCTTGTGTGTGGTGTGTATGAATTGTTTGCAAATTTGTTGAAAAGACAAATTCCCTGCCCCTATCTCTTAAAGAGTACAGGGTGAGCACCTGTTTCAGCAATCTGAATAGATAATAATACTGATGCACACAGAAGCTTGAAAACCTCTGCCCTCAACCTTAATCTGTAATCATGGAAATAAATGTGATTGATTAAGTCAACTGGCATGTCCTGCTCTGGGAAGTTTTGCCTCATAGGAACAATGGGATGGTGACCCAGATGCCAACCGTACTCCAAAAATGCCTTCTGAGCTGGACTTGGGGTCTCCCATCTTCCTGCCTGAATCATTTCAAGAACAAGCTAAAACAGATGCAAACCTGAGCTGGGTGTGGATGGACAGCCAGAGGACTCTCATGCTGATACCTTAAAGGGGCTAATGAATTGAGAAATCAAAGGTGTGATCCACCCTGCAGTTAACTGGTGACTCACACGATTGATTTATCTCCTTCAGATGATCACCATGACAGAGCATGCATCTGACACCCTAAAGTGTGTGGGCATGCATATGGGATACTATGGTGAAGCAAGTGAAAATGATAGGTACTCGTCTTAGAGGTAAGAATGAACAGACTTATAGACCCTCCCATGAGCCCTGTTTGCCCACTCACCTCCTATTTGGCACCAGGGAAACCTGAACCCAGCGGCAAAACCTATTGACAGTGCAAGCCTCTAGCTTCTTGAGCAGCCATTGTGGACAAGAAAAAATTTGAAGGGTATGGCAGAACCCAGGCTGGCCCAGCAAAGATGCAAGGCTGAGCTGAGCAAGATTTCCCTGCAGAGGTGAGCTTGTGCACATTCAGACTACCCCATCCACTTTCTTTCTCTCCTTACAAACAGAATCACCAAGGCACAAGAGCACATTCAAAAGCACATCTTCTTCTACTATTGGTGTTATCAATACTGACCAAACCAATCAACAGGCCAGGGGTCCTCTGTGTGCGTCAACCACACAGAAAGCTTGTCAATGATGCAGATTCCTAAGTTCCACCCTCAAAGGATTTGATTCAATACGCAGGACTGGGAAACCTGCGTTTTAATTTATTTTATTTTTTAATATTTATTTTTTAGTTTTTGGTGGACATATTATCTTTATTTTACATTTATGTGATGCTAGGATCAAACCCAGTGCTTCTGGCATGCCAGGCAAGCACTCTGCCACTGAGCCACAACCCCAGCCAAAGGAAAGCTGTGTTTTAAACAAGTGCTACCAGGGATTCCTGACAGATGGTCAGGGCTAAGATTCTGTAAAACATTGTACAAGGCAGAATGCCTGTGAAGGGAGGGGAGGCAGGAAGAGGAAGAAGGGACAGATCAGAGTAAGAATTCAGTTTAGTTAAGGAGGCAAATCACTTAGGATTCAGGATGGGTGACAGTCTAGTGGCCCTATAAACACCTACCACACCAGACATAAGAGGCCCTCAGTCTCAGGAGCAGGACATGGACTTTCATAACCTAGAGTTAGGGCATGTCCTAAAATTCTATGCCCTTGAGTTTCACTTGCCTCACCTTCTTTTTTTCCTTTTTTGGTACCAGAGATTGAACACAGGAGCAACTAACCAGTGGACTATATCCCCAGCCCTTTTTATTTTTAAACTTGAGACAGGGTCTTTATTTTTTTATTTTTTTTTTAATATTCATTTTTTTAGTTTTCGGCAGACACAACATCTTTGTTTGTATGTGGTACTGAGGATCGAACCCAGGCCACACGCATGCCAGGCGAGTGCACTACCGCTTGAGCCACATCCCCAGCCCGAGTCAGGGTCTTTGTAAGATGCTTAGGACCTCACTAAATTGCAGAGACTGGACTTAACTTGCAATCCTCCTGTCTCAGCCTTTTGGGTCATTGGGATTACAGGTGTGGGCCACCACTACCAGCTTGCCTCATTTTTTTTTTTTTTGTACCAAAGATTGTACCTAGAGACGCTTAACCACTGAGCCACATCCCTAGCCCTTTTTGTATTTTATTTCGAGACAGGGTCTCATTAAGTTGCTTAGGGCCTTGCTAAATTGCTAAGGCTGTCTTTGAAATTGCAATCCTCCTGCCTCAGCCTCCTGAGTTGCTGGGATTACAGGTGTGCACCTCTATGCTCAGCTTCCCTCACCTTCTTTAAGGCCTGTCACCAACAACTATGCCTGGGCAGCCAGTGTGGGCAAGGAAAAAAGTTGAAAGAGGTATACACAGTAGCCACACTGAAAATATTTGATAAGTGAGTAAATTTATTTATTTATTTAGGTCTTGAGGATTGAATCCAGAGGTACTTTACCACTGAGATGCATCCCCCGTCATTTTTATTTGAGACAGCGTATCAGTAAGCTGCTGAGGCTGGTCTTGAAGTTGGGCTCCTCCTGCTTCAGCCTCCTGAATAAATGGGATTACAGGCATGTGCCACAATGCCCAGTCAAATGAATGAATTTATTTAATAGTCATCTACTGGGTGAAAATCATGACACTATAAATGGGTAATTGGGTATAATGGCAAATCCAGGAGAAAGTGAATCTAGAAATGGACAGGATATAGAACTTGCTCCGAAAGAAGCTCATGAGCTAATAAGCTCAGTAGATCTGAAAGTCAAAGATGCAGAGGACAGCTGGTAAAAAGGACAGTGCTGGGATGTAGCTACTCAAATGCAAGCTGGGTGGCATGTCCCTACTCCTGGCATGGTACAGGAGGATAAAGGGCACTTTACATACATGTATCAAATGGCAAGCACCAGCTTCAAAGTTCCAGAGATATACACTGGTATGATACGCAGCTTGATTACTGAGTCTAAGCCCAGAAAAGCAGGTGCCTGAAATTAGGTGAAGTTAAACATAAAGGCCCCAATTAATGATCTAGTACAATGCTCACACTTGGTTGATTATCAAAACTGCTTGAAGAGCTGAACTTGGTGGTGCACATCTATAATCCCAGCAACTTGGGAGGCTGGGACTGGAGGAACACAAGTTCAAGTCCAGCCTCAGCAACTTAGCGAGGCCCTAAGCAACTTAGCAAGACCCTGTCTCAAAATATAAAATAAAAAGGGTGTGGATGTGACTCAGTGGTTAAGCACCCCTGGGTTCCATCCCCAGTATCAAAAACAAACACACACACACAAAAAAAACTGTCTGAAAAGTGTTTGAAAAATATTGATGCCTACCCCAGAGCTACAAACTCAGGGTCTATAGGAAAAGCCTTAGGGATCTATCGGTCTCTAACTCCCTGATTGCAGCTCATGGTAGCCTAGGCTATGGATTCATTGCTCTAATCAGGAGAACATGTGGTGGGCCAAACCTGGAGGAGAGGCCACAATTCTCAGGCACATACCACCAGAGGCACTTACCACCTGAGGACAACCCACCTAGGCCTAGAAAACTGGTCAGCTGTATGATTCATTTTTAAGCTTTTGCATGTCTCAGGTCCCCATCTAAGCTGGGGAGGACTTGGGTATGTGGTGAAGCGGGAGGGGACCACCCTCGGGAACCATTAGCCTGGGCCCAGCATGGTAGTCTCTGTGTCTCATATGAACCTTTTTCACAACAAGGCCAGCTTCTATATCCTTTTCTGGCCTCTATGAAAGTCAGATGTGGCCTCAAAGAATTGGATGCCTATAGTGGATGCTTCACTGATGCTCAAGAGACTTTGGGCAATCATGAACCCAAGAGGAAGCTTCCAGCTGGGCCAAACAATTGGGTTTAAAAACCTGACTGGGTAACTGGGATGTAACTCAGTGGTAGAGCACTTGACTAGCATGTGCAAGGTCCTGGATTTAATCCACAGCACTGCCATGAAAATCATAAAAGAAACCTGTGGCTGATACAGGAGGATTCCAAGTTCAAGGCTAACCTCGCCATTTTAATGAGACCCTGTCTCTAAATAAGAAAGAAAAAAAAAATGGAAAGCTTGCCTTCTCCTTCTGTCACTATCCACCCACCTTCCTCCTCATGCCCTGGGAAATTAATTGCTGAGGGACTACCTCTTCTACTATATCAAGCTGCTTCTACTTCTGAAAGGGAGAAGTCAGCCAGACAGTGGCTACAGAAACTCTAGTACCATTTCTTAAAGAACTCTGTGTCAAAGAGGGGTCAGTTAAAGAGGGGTCAGTTGTCAAGACCAACCCATTACCCTTTGAGATCTCTCACACTGGAAGCAGCCAGGCACATTATCAAACTTGTGACACTTCTTTTTTCTTTCTTTTTTTTAAGAGAGGAGAGAGAGAGGGAGGGAGAGAGAATTTTTTAATATTTATTTCTTAGTTTTCGGTGGACACAACATCTTTGTTTGTATGTGGTGCTGAGGATCGAACCCAGGCCCCCAGGCCGCACGCACGCCAGGCGAGTGCGCTACTGCTTGAGCCACATCCCCAGCCGGTGACACTTCTTTACTACATTCTTGTCAGTAGGTTTAGGCACCTTTTATATAGTGTCTGGGAAAAGAGCCATTCTTTGAGAGGATTATGCAAACACCTTTTTTTGCAAGTTATTTTTTGGCCTGCCTTTAGCCTTTTTTAAAAAAAAAAATATTTATTTAGTTGTAAATGAACACACAGTATCTTTATTTATTTTTATGTGTTGCTAAAGATCGAACCCAGTGCCTCACACATGTGAGGCATGCACTTTACCACTGAGATACAGCCCCAGACCCAATTTAGCCTTTTTAAAGGCTAATTTATTTTATTAAACCTATGGTTCTAGATTGATAGCCTTCTAAAAAAGTAATTAAGATGTGTAAACCCACAGCAGGCAGTCTCTCCCCCTGTTTGGGTGAGAGGCCTTCTACTCTAGGAAGGCAGCTACAGGGAAAGGGAATTAAATTTGTTTGGGGTGGTAACCCCACTGTGGCAGAGTGGCCATTGGTGGACTGGAAGCTACAGGGAGAACAATTTCTTCTTAGCATAAAAAGAAGCTTTTGAACAATTGTAATTATTTAAAAATAAACAACTGAGGATTTAGATCAGTGGTACAGCACTTGCCTAGCATGCATAAGCCCTGGGTTCCATCCCCCACACAACCAAAAATGAAGGCACCTTGGGAGGTGGTAGGCATCTGAGCCCCAAGAGTGTTGAAGCAGGGGGCTGGGGCCAGGCCGGGTGGCCTGTGAGTTTTGCCTGTCTTTGCTTCCTGGCCAGAGGAATCCCACCCAGCTCTGGGATTCTGGGATGGAAGTGTGGGCTAGTGGCCTTATTTACTCACTTTTCTTCCTGCTTTCTCAGACTGGACTAAGGAAAGAGGCTTTCTGCATGTGAAGACACCTCTATTTATTACAACAGGTAGTTTGCAACACAGAAGATACACACGAACTTAGTTACAAAATGGAAACAGAATGGTGCAGGTTGGTCATAGAGCTGTTCTAATATAGTAATGGGCTTGGAGCAGAACCTTGGCTCAAGAAATGTTAGAGATTATTATTATGTTAACTATATATAAAAAATTAGCAGTCCTTTCCCTGTGTGGTGGTGCATGCCTGTAATTCTAGCAAAGGGGTGGCTGAGGCAGAATTGCAAGTTCCAGGCCAGCCTTGACAATTAAAAGAGACTGTTTCAAATAAAAACAAAGGGCTGGGGTTGTGGCTCAGCAGTAGAGCGCTTGCCTAGCAAGTTTGGGGCCCTGGGTTCGATCCTCAGCACCACATAAAAATAAATGAATAAAATAAAGGTATTGTATCCAACTACAACTAAAAAATAAATATTTTTTAAAAAATTTTAAAAATAAAACATTAAACATTAAAACAGGGGCTGGGGATGTGGCTCAAGCGGTAATATGCTTGCCTGGCATGTTCAGGGTGCTGGGTTCGATCCTCAGCACCACATAAAAATAAAAATGTTGTGTCCACCGAAAATTGAAAAATAAAAAAAAAATTAAAAAAAAAAAAAAAAACATTAAAACAGCTGGGATGTAACTCAGTGGTAGAGCACTTCCGCACTATGTGCAAGGCCCTGGGTTCCACACCCAATACCGGAAAAAAAAAAAAAAAAAATCATTGATCTTTTTCTTTCTGAGGACACAGTCATTAGGCTGCTACTGAAATGACTAGGAATCTATGAAAACCCCCTGTGGTTGGCTCAGAAGAGGTAAGTTCTTGAATTTTGAATCTAAAACTTGGTTAAAGTGCCCACTCCCCCAAGTACAGGAAATAGTAACACTGCAATGCCACATTCAAGTGCAGGGTACAATAATTTGTATTAACTAGTGTACAGTTCATAATGTACATGTATCTCTTGTGGGTATATATGGAGACATGAGGTTTATGTACACTTAGCCAGGTGTGGTAGCTCACAACCATAATCCCAGGAATTTGAGAGATAGAGGCAGGATATTCAATTCCTTGTAGTTAGGAAGTTGAGGACTGAAAATATTCACTAACAAATCAGTCACTTATAAAATTGTTCCCTACTAAAACATCACTTCTCAACTAACACTGCTGCCTCATGGATTACATCTCTGTGGGTGAGTCTCTTACAACTGTAAAAATTCAGCAAATATAAAGTAAATATTATGCAAAATACCTGCAGAGAAAAATCTGCAAAACTTGCAAAAGATACAGGATTTTGTGAAATTCACAAAAATAATATTGGATAATTGCTTGATTCTCAAATAAAAATACTGACAAAGATGTGGCCTGGGGGCTGGGGATGTGGCTCAAGCGGTAGCGCGCTCATCTGGCATGCGTGCGGCCCGGGTTCGATTCTCAGCACCACATACAAACAAAGACGTTGTGTCCGCCGAAAACTAAAAAATAAATATTAAAAAAATTCTCTCTCTCTCTTTCCCTCTCTCACTCTCTCTTTAAAAAAAAAAAAAAAAAAAAAAAAAAAAAAAAAAAAAAAAAGATGTGGCCTGTTTAGACACGTTCACAAATGAAGAAAAGTATTGAGAAAGATGGTGCCACATACACCCTTCAAAAGTAAGTGGTGTAGGGTTGGGGATATAGCTCCATTGGTACAGTGCTTGCCTTGCATGCATAAGACCCTGGGTTCTATCCCCAGCACCCCTCCCAAAAAGTAAATGGTATAAATATCAAAGGACAAAGAGAAGTTTTGAGGAGAATTGATAAATGGTTAAATATTGGGTAAAACATACACAAACAACAATCAAACAGAACAATATCTTACCTCTTCTGTGATGAGGACTTTAAGTCCAAGAAAAGTGAAAGATGCAATGAAATATAATTTTTTTAGGAAATGTATATAGAGAGCTGGAATGTAGTTCAGTGGTACAGTACTTGTCTAGCATGTACAAGACACTGGGTTTGACTTCCTAACACTGCAACTCCCCCCAAAAAAAGTACACCGAGAAAAGTAGCACATAATTCATTGAGTGTACAGTTCAATTATAACTTAGACTTGCTAAGCCTAAGAAAATATATTTCAGTATTTTTTAATTTTTATTTTTTGGTACAGAGATTGAAACCAGGGGTACTTTAACATTGAGCCATATTCTCAGCCCTTTTTTGTATTTTATTTGGAGACAGGGTCTCACCCAGTTGCATTGGGACTTGCTAAATTGCTAAAGGTGGCCTTGAACAAGATCTTCCCATCTTAGCCTCCCAAGCCTGGTATTACAGGTTTGCGCCACCATACAGGGCTTATTTTTTTCCATAGAAAGCAGCAATTGAGCTTTCCTCCACTGATTACAAAACTGTGATCCTCTTTTTAGGTAGATTCATCTGAAATGTCCTTGCCTGGTAGGAATTATTCCCACATGTAGAGAGAGAGCGCAAGCAAATACCAGCAATCTGTCTCTAAGTTGCCTAATTCTTTAGCTAACTAGCAATAAGAGAGACAAACAGACCCATTGCCCTTTCCTAAAGCCTCTTGAAAGGGAGGGAGAAAGATATTTCCTCTTATTAGAGAAAGTCCTAGAAAGTTACTCAAGTTCTTTACAAGGTTATTGCTGGAAGGGTTTGTGGGATGAGGTGGAAGTAGAGAGCAACTCACAAATCAGATACTTAAGGAACTTTAGAATTCAAACCTCAATGCTACTTCCAATTGCCATTTCAATGTATTCTTAGAATTTCAGAAATAGGCCTACATGGTGGGGCAGTCACGACTCAGCAGGCCCAAGCAGGAGGATCCCAAGTTGAGGCCAGCCGCAGGAACTTAGTGAGACCCTATCTCAAAAAATAAAAAATTGTTGTAGCTCTGTGGTGGAGTGCTTGCCTAGCATGTGTGAGGCACTGGGTTCAATTCTCAGCACGTGCATATAAATAAAAAAATAAAGGCCTATTGACAAATAAAAAAATGTTTAAAAATAAAAAATAAAAAGGGCTGAGGAAGTAACTCAGTGGTAAAGTGTCCTTGGGTTCAATCCCCAGTCTCTTCCTCTCTCTCTCTCTCTCTCTCTTTCTCTCTCTCACACACACACACACACACACACACACACACTTTCAGAACTAGAAAAACATTTTATAAAATGGTCCCTGGGTGTTGAATTGGGATTTTTTTGTTTTGTTTCATTTTGTTTGACAAATACACTTGCAAAGCAATCCTTCATTTTACAGGTAAGAAAACTGAAAATAAAGTGGCTAGATGACTTTCCCTATGCCACAGTGGCTACTAATGGCTTGAGAAAACCCCAAATCTCCTGAATTTACAGTTGTGGTTCTAATATTAAGAGCACATTGAAATCACCTAGGGAGCTTTAAAAACTGATGTCTTGTCTTACCCCCAGAGATGCTGACTAAATTATTCTTGGATGTGGCTGAAATGGGAAATTTGAAGAGTACCCCAGGTGACACGCAGCAAGGTTGAGACACTGATGATTCCTAATTTTTGCTGTTGGAAAAGGACCCATGTCACTTCCACTACTGCCCTTCTCCCCTATCTTTTCACTTTTCCCTCCCAATTAATCCAATTCTTTCTCTGGTGTTGCCACATTCCTACAATTACTGAAGTTCAAATGCCCCCAAAGGAGTAGCTGGGTGAACACAGCCTTCAGGCAGTGGATGGAGAAGTGAAGGAGGTGAGAGGGGAAAAAACCAGCCTAGCAGCAGGCACCAAGTCCTCCAGGCCTAGTAACAAAGGGACAGTGGGCTTCCAACCCTAATGCACCAAGGTGCCCACACGGTTCCCACCATAGCCACCTACCCCAATTCAAGTTTATTCTGAATATGCTCAAGGTCTGGAGGCTACCCTGGGGCATCAGGCAGCAGAAGCTAACCAACCTGAGTTCCTGAGACTGCAAATGATTCAAACAACTCGGGGAGCTGAAAACCACCCACTGCTGTGCTGATGAGACCTTGAAGCCAGCCCCCGAACAACCCGGTTCACCTCCTAATCGCTCTCCCTTTAGCTGTGGGAGTCTTTTCATTCTGCTTAGTTGGGTGTGTAAAAATGAGTGTTGGACCCCTGACCGAGTAGGACGGTGGTAAAAAGGCAAATTCAAATATTAACCTTTCCTTCAGTAAAAGGTGATCGATACAATGAGAAAAGCCTAGTCCACAAGACCAAAACCTTGTACTTGGCTGTTCACACAGTCAACACCGCCGGTGACCCTTTCAACAGCCGATTCCTCCCCGACCCCCAGGCCAGCTTCTCCTAGATCTCGCGAGAGGTCCTGACCCCGCCTCCTGGAGAATACACCAATCAGTGATGCCCCTTGAAATCCCGGCTAGGCTAAGGATTCCCAGGTGACTCTCCCTTGGCTTTCAGCCACTTCCTAGATGGGTGAGGAGTGCAGCTTCCCTGGTCATCACCAGGAAGCCCAAGGGGTGAAGGCTTTCCCACAATCAACCAGCCAGGCACGTGTCCGACCCTGCTGGCCCCTTGTACTCGAGGTCCGACAGCGCTGGCGGCACCAATGATGTATACCCACCATTTTCCTGCACAGGTGTTCACCATCGAAATTCTGCTTTGCAATCCAAATCACGGTAATCAAAAGTTGAACTCTAAAATGATATCCAGATTCCGTGGTTTCATCCGATCATTTCTGGTGCATACATTCTGTGATGTATTGATGGAAAGAGAAATCGACATGGTACTTTATGCCTCAGGACACCAATAACTTGAGCAACACTCTTCTTGTTGCAGATTATTTTTGTAGCATATTCTAGGACCGTAATAGAAAAGCACTTCGAAACTACTACCAATTAAAGGTTTGCTTGGCTTTATTTTGTATTTTTAATTTTTGGGGGTGGTGGTGGAGATACTGGCAATGGAACGCAGAAGTGCCCTAACACTGAATTACATCCTCAGCCCCTTTTATTTTTATTTTGAGATAGATCCTCGCCAAATTGCCCAGTCTGGCCTGAAACTAGTGTTGCTCCTGCCTCAGCCTCTCAAGTAGCTAGAATTATAGGCTTGAGCCAGCACCCTTGGATCCTATTAAAAATTTTAATTAGAAATGTGAGCTAGTTAGCGATCGAATTGCTTCACCAATTGCTTTAGGGGACTGGCGACTCAGCCCATTCATTCCATAAACATTATTTGAGAGAGGCATCTTATGTGATTAGTTCTGGGCAGTGGATGCAGGCAAATAAGGTTCAGACCTTCCATGAATTTACAGTCCAATGGAGAAGATAAATATCTGGACTTTATATAGATGGCTGGGATGTGTGGTATGTGCTACAGGAGAAAGAAGTATAATTAAGTGACTTCCTAAAATTCTCTGTCACATCAGTGGTGACACCAAAACTGGGGAAAATAAAACTTCCTGGTTTATCATATCCTAAAACTGCCCACATTACATTGGGGCTTAGCTCCTGTCTATTAGGGACCTATTGAAGGTGACAATAGCAAGAGCCAAGATGATACCCTAGATATATGTGTGACTGCACAAATGGTGCAACGCTATGCTACATGGTGTACAACCAGAGAAATTAAAGTTGTGCTGCAGTTGTGTTCAATGAATCAAAATGCATTCTGCTGTCATATATACCTAATTAGAATAAATGAATAAATATTTTTTTTAAAAAAAGAAGCAGCCAAGATGAAAAGAAATTGCAGACAATGCCTGTAATACCAGAGGCTCCAGAGGCTGAGGCAGGAGGATTGCAAGTTCAAAACCAGCCTCAGCAAAATTGAGGAGCTAAGCAACGCAGTGAGACCCTGTCTCTAAACAAAATACAAAATAGGGTGGAGGATGTGGCTCAGTCATTGAATGCCCCTAAGTTTAATCCCAGTACCAAAAAGAAAAAGAAAAAAATTGCAGCCAAAAGAAATTTCAGAAAGAGGAAGTCCATAACCTGTTGTAATGGTGAGGATAACAGTTGAAATGGAGAATTAACTTTGGGTTAGATTCATTAGGGCTAGATTATGAATGTTATTATGTGTCTGATGGCAACAAGAGGCTTTTGGGGAGGATGGTGGAGAGGGATTCATTTTGCTTTATTCCTTTTTTTTTTATCTCAGTGAAGAAATTTGAGCTAAAAACTTGATTTTGAAATACTTCATTAATTCATGCAAAATTCCTTTATTTTACTTCTTTTTCCTAATAGCAAACTCTTTTTTCATCATCACACCCATTCTAATACATTTAATATATCTTCAGTTGGGCGTGGTTAATATATAATCCCATAATTCCTACAATATAATCCCATAATTCTATAATCAGGAGGCTGAGGCAAAAGGATTGCAAGTTCAAGGCCAGCCTCAGCAATTTAGTGGGGCTCCAAACAACTCAGAAATACCCTGTGTCAAAATTTAAAGAAATAAAATAAAAGGACTGGGAACGTGGCTCGGTGGTTAAGCACCCCTGGATCCAATCCCCAGTACCAAAAGGAGAAGGACTGTGCAGGAATGAATTATCTGACTTGCAAAGCCAAAAGATGAAACATGTAGGTATTCTCTAGGAAGTTTTTGATAAATTTAGATTACAAATGCAAAATACTTCCTGGTGTAGACTTTTTTTTTTTTTCTCAATCAATTTTTGTTCCCAGTTTCCATGTTTGGTTAGTTTGTACTGACATGGCCTAAAACATTATTTGACATGGTCGTTCTTCACCATGGCCTGGTAATGTTTAGTCAAAGAAGTGGAACTGCAAGACCAAAGTGCCCTGCAGAGCAGAAGCCTGGTCTCACAGAGGAGCTATGCCTCCCTCCCTATCTTCAGCAAGTATTCTTGAGTTAGGGAATTGGGTAGAATATTAAATTGACAATAATAATGATGAACATTTGTAGAGTAATTTTGACCTGATACTCAAGAACTGTGATTCTCAAAGTAGCAGCTTAGGGATCACCTAGGACACTGGGTGGTACAAATACAGAATCTTGGGGCCTGACCCAGACATACAGAATCAGAATCTACTTTTAACAAGGTGTTCAAGGGATTCTATACACATTATAGTTTAAGAAATAGCTTCAGTCTGTGCCAAATATTTTTCACATGGATTGTCTTATTTAAAGTCTTTCCAACACCCCTTATTTCCTGAGGTATAGTTATAATGTAACTCCCATGATACTACAGAAGAAACTGAGGCTAAGCAGGTTAAAGTGACTAGCCCAAGAGAATCCAGAAGAATCACCCACAAAGCCATATTCAGAAAAACCAAATGCCAAATGTTTTCTCTGATATAAGGAGGCTGTTCATAGTGGGTTTGGGAGGTGAGCATGGGAGGATTAAACAAATTTTAAATAGGACAAAGAGGTGGGAGCGGAAAGGAGGAGGCATAGGGTTAAAAAAGATGGTGGAATGAGATGGACATCATTACCCTAAGTACATGTATGAAGACACGAATGGTGTGAATATACTTTGTATACAACCAGAGATATGAAAAATTGTGATCTATATGTGTAATATGAATTGCAATGCATTCTGCTGTTATATATAACAAATTAGAATAAAAAAAAGAAAGTTCTACATATATGACTGCACATATGATGTGACGCTATATCATGTACAACCAGAGAAGTGAAAAGTTGGGCTGCAATTGTGTACAAAGAATCAAAATGCATTCTGCTGTCATATATGCCTAATTATTTGATTAGAATAAATAAATAAATAAATAAATAAATTAAAATTTTAAAAAAAATTTCAGGGCTGGGGTTGTGGCTCAGCTGTAGAGCAACCGCCTAGCACTTGTGAGGCGCTTGGTTCAATCTCCAGCACCACATAAAAATAAATAAAGATATTGTGTCCAACTACTATATATATATATATGTCTACATATATTTTTTCAGACTCTGCAACTGTCTCTCAAGGTCATATTTTGTTTTAATGCCCTGTTCTCCATGCCCCATTTTCCCTCACTCCAATAGGAAAACACCTAGGAAGAGTTCATTACTATACTCTTGAATGCATCAATGTCCATTGGAGGTAAGGCTTCCAATTCTTGTGGTTTTCAGGGTGCTGGGTGCAAATTGCCTGCTTGAGACCAAAAGCATTCACTGAGGCTTTTAACTTCAGCCCCTCTCCTCTGCTTTCAATGCAAGTTCGAGTTAGGAAGATGCTTTTTCTGAATGTTTTTGTTCCAAAAATTTCTATGTTGAAATCCTAACCTTATCTGAGATGATGGTATGAGGTGGGACATTTCTGGAGGTGATTAGGGGTTTCTTTACTCCTTCAACCATTAGAGGACACAGTGAGAAAGTGCCATCCATGAGAAAGCGGGCTATCACCAGACACTGAATCTGCTAGCACCTTGATCTTGAACATCCCAGCCTCCAGAACTGGAGAAGTTTCTTTTGTTTATAAGTTATCCAGTTTATTGCATTTTGTTATGGTAACCCAAAGGGACTAAGATAGGGAACAGCCAGACCTTCATTGAATTTGTGGTGGGAGGAGATACTAGTGGGTCTCATCTCTTCTGAGTGAACTTTACCCAGTTCCATTTTTCTTCTTAAAAGTTTAAGCAAAGAGGCTTAACCTGGAGTTCCCCAGTTCCCAAGGATAGAATATAGGGGGGCCTGTGAAACGGAATGGGAAAAAATTAACATCTTTATTTTCACTAAACTTTAAATAAACAGCATCTTCTTCACTATAATGATAGGGAAAAAAAACACAGTAGCATTGGTAGTACTGTGACTTGTCACTGATAGAAATCACAGATATTCCCATATTGTATTATAGCTATTGCACACCTCCAAATCTCATTTATGCTCTTTACAACCTTAACATTACTTCAGTTATTAAACCTACTCTAGATCTTGTTATTAAATATTTTAATAAAAGAGCACTATAGTGTTAAGAGTACCATTTCATTTTTTTATATTTTATAACAGAATATCAGTAAAATGGTTTCCTTGTTAATCTTATGAACTTCATTTTATGAACCTAAAAACGTTCTGAGAAGGCATTTATTAAAATTTATTAAACTTTAAAAACATCATTTTACATGGTGGCACATGCCTGGAATCCTAGCAACTTGGAAGGCTAAGGCAGAGGATTGCAAATTAAAGGCAAGCCTGGGCAACTTAGTGAGACCCTGTCTCAAAAAATAATAAAATAAAAACAGTTGGGAATGTAGGTCAGTGGTAGAGCACCCCTGGGTTCAATACCTGAAATAGCAAAAAAAAAAAAAAAAAAACAAATAAAAGGACAATTTCAGATTCTGGAACCTCCAGTCTGTCTTTGGTTGTTTGGGATTGGTGTGGTTCACTCTCTATATTGGTTTTATATGTTATCAGTAACAACATAGCATTTAAACCCAAAAGGGTCTGCATTCTTTCTTCAAGAGAGAAAGGATTTCCTGAGCAGACTACACTCCATTCCACAACCAGGTTTGGAGGAATGTGGGCTAGAGGACCCCAAGGGAGAGTGTGCATGGCCCCTGCCCTTTTTAAAGATTCCTCAACATTTAGATTTCAATTAAAAATGCCTTTCACACTGGGCATGGTGGTGCATGCCTGCAATCCCAGCAATTTGGGAGGCTGAGGCAAGAGGATCACAAGTTTAAGGCTAGCCTCAGCAACTTAGTAAGGCCCTAAGCAACTTAAGGAGAACTTATCTCAAAATTAAAACAACAACAACAACAACAAAAAACACTTGCAGAGCAGAGGGGCCATCAACCTTAATTTCTACTGGTGACTCACCAGTCTAAAACATTTTTTTTTTTTTTTTTTTTGTATCAGGGAATGAACTCAGGGAGCTTAACCACTAAGCCACATTCCAAATCTTTATTTTGAGACAGAGTTTCACAAGTTATTTAGAGCCTTACTAAATTTCTGAGGCTGGCTGGAAACTTGCCACCCTCCTGCCTCAGTCTTCCAATTCACTAGGATTACAGGCATAGGCCTCCATGCCCAGCTCACCCTCTGTTACATTTTACTCTTGATCTGAGTCCACAAAGACAGAGCCTTTGAAATGGAATATCCCAACTAGGTGTGGTGGTGCATACCTGGAATCTCAGCAATTGGGGAAGATGAGGCAGGAGAATCATAAATTCAAGGCCAGCCTAGACAACTTAGTGAGACTTTGTCTTAAAATAAAATTCAAAGGGCCAAGGATGTAGCTCAGTAGTAAAGCATTTGCCTAGCTTGCACAAGGCCCAGGGTCTGATTTTCAGTACCAAAAAAAGACAAAATAAACAAACAAAACAAAAAGAAATACCACTCCTTTTATATCTCCAATATTAGGCAAAAATAACAGGATTCTGAACAAATTAAAGTAATGGAAATTACTTAAGAGAAAATGATAGTTCATGCTAAGAATTTTACCTTCATAATTATTGATGTGCAGAGAGAGATTCATGATAATGAATTGATGTGCAGAGAGAGATTCATGGGCTGGAGGTGTGTAGTAGCTCAGTGGTAGAGGTCTTGCCTGGCATACTGAATGTCCTGAGTTTAATGCATAGCAACACATAAACACACACACAAAGGCACATTACAAAATAGCAATTTTTGTCTGCAGTGCAAAATTTTATATCATATATAAAGAGGGAAATATAAGACAGGGCAGAATCTGAAAATACACCCATAAAAATGTTAATAATAGTTAATTCTGAATAGAGGGCTCATAGGGGATTTTTAATTTTTGCATTATTTTTTTCTTTTTTCCTGATGTACATGTTTTACATTTGTTTAAAAAGATAAGGCAATACAGCTGTTTTCATTTTGTAAAACTCAAAATGTTAAACTACTTCTTACTGCACTTAGAACCTTGAAGAGCTACTTAACCAACTCACTGGCTTCTCACCTTTTGGGGAGATAAAAAGGAAGAATGAAGAGTGGAGGAATTTAATTTCTTCACCAAAACAAAACAACAACAAATACTAATGTGTTATAACATCGACTTCATTGGGTAGGTCACATTAAGGCTTCCATATTCTTTGGCTAATCAACAACCAGTACATAGCAGGCTTCCTTCAAGGTCAGCTCTCCCCTTTCCATTACAAGTTCATTTCCCTCTCAGAGTGCTCACTAGAGTGCTTGAAGATAGTGAGGGAGATTTTCCTTCCAGATCTCCACACTCCATTTCTCTAAGTTATAATATTTTTTTTTCTGTGTCCAATTTTTCTTCCTTTTCTACTTTTCAATCTTTCTAGTCCTCCTTTCTGGGTATTGCCCCCAGATGTTTTAGATAATTTACTCTAAAAAATGAGTATTTTGAAAACTGTGACTGTCTCCAGAGCTGAAACAAACACATACCCAGTGTTTCAGTTATCTCTGGCAGAATAGCCCACCCCCCAACCCCCACCCCCACCCCTGGGCCACTCCTGCCCAAAAAATCTCTGTGGAGGTAGCAGGAAATGCCTCCTGGGTTGCTCTTCTGTTTATTGTCCATGATTCTGTGGGTCAGAGTCTGCAGGGAATGGCTCATCTTTGCTCCGTGTAGCATCAGTTGGGCCTGTGTGACAGCTGCAGGGTCTCAGGTGGCCCTTCTCACACATGTGGAATTTGGCTGTTGGTCAGGGTGCCCTGGTTTCCTCTACGTGGCTACTGTCATTCCAATTAGTCTCTCATTATTCTACAAATTAACCCGAGTTCCCCTGCCCAGTGGCTGATTCCAAAGGGGGTGAAAACAGAACCTTCAAAGTCCTAAGACCTTCAAGTCCCACAGCACCACCCTGATTCTACCAGTCAAAGCAAGTCACACCCAGAATCAAGGGGTGGGAAAACAGATTTCCCCTCTTGCTGCAGAAATACTAAAGGTTATGCAGGCAGAAGGAGTTGTTGTGGACATCTTCAGGAATAATTCATCTAACATAGAGAGTTCAAGATTTAAAAAAAATTTAAATGAGCTTAACAATCATGGTAATGATAATAATATCACCAGTGAGAGGTGTTTTTTTTTTTTTTTTCCTACTGACACTTCCACTTTCAGCTCTCATTCGCCTCTCTCTCCTCTCCTCTCCTCTCCTCTCTGTCATATTAGGCCAGAAAATCGTGAGTTCTTGCTGTATTACCCTTGTCTCCCTCTTCCTCCACGTGCATTCCCCAGATGCTCACTCTTACTCCTCTGCTTTTCTCTGGTTCTTTCCTTTTCTTGAAGGATTTCATCTGTTCCCCAGGCTTCAACTGCCACTCTACCCTGAAGACTACCGAATTTTAATTTCCAGCCAGCCTGAAACTGCAAGTGCCTCTTGTATGTCTCTATTTGGATATCTCACAGGTAACCTCAGCTTTGTGTGTCCTAAACCAATTTGGCATTTTTTATCCCCCAAAGCTACTTACTGTTCTGTTACCCTTTCTCAGACAGTGGTGTCCTGTTTCATCTAGTGAACCAAGTAAGAAACCTGGCAGTATTCTTCAATACTCTCCTCTTCCTCGTGCCCCAATCCAGTTACCAGATCCCACCTGCTCCTGAAATCTTTGTTCCAGCCTCTCCACGCCTGCTATCATTTTCTTAGTTCAGGCTGGCTTCATCTTTGCTGCCTATGTTACTTCAAAAGCCTTGTCACTGGTGTTAGTCCCACCCTCAGCTCCATTCTTAACACTGGGCCACAGTGAGCTCCCTATGCCATCATCCCTTGCTAACACTTGTTAGCAGGAGTCCTTGGGATAAAAGCTCTACATTAAAAAAAAAAAAAAAAAGTTGACATCCCTATGGCACACAAAGGCCCCTTATATTCTGGGCTGCTTTCCTTAAAGATTAAGCACTTCACCCTGCCTCTTGAATTGTAATCCAGATAATTCAGAGCATCCTGAAGGTTCTCTACTCTCTACCTCCAACCAACTCTCCCAGGTTAGAGATCAACTGGGGAGAGCTAGGCACAGTGGGGCATGTCTGTAATACCAGTGGCTCAGGAGGTAGAGGCAGGAGGATTCCAAATTCAGAGCCAGCCTCAGCAACTTAGGGAGGCCCTGAGCAACTCAGTAAGACCCTGTCTCTAAATAACATATAAAAAGGGCTGGGGCCATGGCTCAGTGGTTAAGTGCCCCTGGGTTCAATCCCTGGTGCCAAAGACACTATGACCTCTCCTTGAATTCTGAAGAAAACCAATGTCTCATACCATGTCCTGTAAATTCTACTTGTCTTTGTCTCCCATCCAAGCTTCTTTAGAAAAGGGACCTAACTTCACTGCTTTTGTCGTCGCAGTGCCTAAAACACATAGTAGATGCTCAACAAATACTTGTTGAATGGGGTGGACTAATGAACAAAGGCATAAGCAATGCAGTGTTTATCTCATAGAGATGTGAAAATGTACCACATGCTAGAGAAACAGGTGTCATGGGCTGTAGCTGTGGGCAAGGGAAGGTCTGGGTGGAAGATGAGGTTGGAAGGATTGGGAGAATACTTGAGGACAGACTAATAGCTCAGGATGGGATGGCCCTTTATCTGCTGACAATGGGAGTCAAGGATCATTTTTAAGTAGAGAGTGTCATGACTGGATTATGGTTTAATAAAGCCATTCTTGGTAAGGAGTTCGGGCACTGAAAAACAGCTGGTGTGTGGGTGGACATTGGGAAGGGGGATTGCAGGACATTTAATCCAGGCAAGATCTGAAGATAGATTGACCTGGAACAACATTTGAAGGGTAGAAATAGTAAGAAAAGACACTTCTATGGCAAAGCTGCAGGGACCTGGGGACTAACTGGATCCCGGGGCTTTGAGGGAGGAAGGTGAATGTTGGATGGGTGACAAGGAACCTATGCAGGTGTAGAAACAGCAATTTTAGTTTTGGTGATACTGAGTTTGAGGTGCCTGAGGGACCGCTGTCTCTGGATCTCTAGAAATTGTGCCACTACCACCCTGTTCCTCCTACCCCTTTCTCTTTTCTTTCCTCTTTTGAATCACTCCCAGAAGTCATGAATGCTCCCAGCTGCTCAGCATCCTGGGACACCATGCTGCAGGCCCCACATTCCTGAGGAAGGCACTGGGTTTAGGCCTGGAGGGTCTGGCGTCGCCACCCCAGGGAGGCAGCTCCCTGACAGGAAGGAAGGCTGGCCTGCCGGCTGGGCACACACAGGAGCTTCCTTTGCTGCAGCAGGTGCCCAGGCCAGCTGCTCCAGCCCCTCAGGCTCAGATCAACAGGATGGGACAGCCCAAGCGGAAGGAAGCCTGCAGGGAGGGACACCCCTGCAGACAGAAGCAGGGGTATGGGGTGGAGGGAAGCAGGAAGAGCTGCCTGGGCTGCTGAGCTGGCACTCCTCCAGCAGATTCGGGAGAGGCAGTGACAGGGGGAATCACTCAGTTCTCATCTCCCACCCGGGTCCTCTCTGGCCCTGGCCAATGGTATTATTACTACTGTTGGCTAGCTTGGGCTTTAGGCATACCAGAAGGAGCCATTGGAAGATGTTCATAGATTATCAGTTTCTAAGAAAAATAATTCTATTCTATGCTCATTCTGAGGTTATTGGGAAAGGAGGACTTGCATTATTAGCCTTTCAATTATGCAGAGAAATTAGACAGCTAGCAGGAAGGGCAATGAATCCCGACAGGATCGGCCTGTCCAGAGGAGAAGATAAACCTCCGGTTTGCTTTAAGCCGGGTTATCACTGCCCTGTTCTCCAACAGCTGCTGTGAACCCGCACAAATGGTTAAAAGGAAGGGGGGAGGGGTGAATAAGGAACCAAACCAGAGCCACGGCTGTCTAACTGGGAGTTCCCAGCCTCTGCCCTCGCTGCAACACACAGGCGATTTTCCTTTCAGAAACCCAGCCTGTCAGAGGCAGGCTGGGGGATAAGGCTAGGGTGGGGGTTGGGGGGGGAGCGGCATGTGTCTTAGACCTGGCTAGGGACTCTACCTCCAGGCGCTCTCAGACTGCAGGCTCCTCCTCACCCCATCCCCACAACGCGGTTTCCAGGCAGGGCGTTTCCGAAGGCCCCCGTCCAGGGGGTGGGGGTGGGGTGAGGAAAGTGGGGTCTACCTTTGAAACAGCTTGTAGACTGTAATTTAAACTTCGACTACACCGAAATCAAACCCTATTCGCAACGGAGTGTCCGCTACTGAGAAAGATTAAAAAAAAAAAAAAAAAACGGGTCTAGGCTCCCGGCTATGCCGCTGGCCCTGTTGCCGGGGCTTCCTGCAGTCCCCAAGCCAGCCTCTCGGTCGCTCAGGAGGAGGGATGGGCGGGGCGGGCAGGAGCTGGCAAAGCTGCCGGCGCCGCAGATGGGGAGGGCAAGCCTTTGCCGGCGGCCGAGTGTGGGCGGGGGGTGCGCGAGCAGGTGTCTGTTCAACTACAGGGCTCCCCGCCACCCGCGCGGCCCTGGTGCTCCCCACGGCTTAGCGAGGCAAAACCTAGCAAATGCTCCAGATATGCAGCTCAGTTAGTTGGTCATCGGGCTCCGCTTTCTCGCTAGACGCACAAGAGGACGGCACTTTCAATGCAAATCTCTTGGCTCTAGCCTCTTGGCTTCCAGCCGCGGCCGCCTCCGCCCGCTCGGCGTCCCGCCCACTCCGTGGCGGGCTGAGACCCGGCCCGGCGCGAAGGGGACGGGGCGGAGCGGGCATCCCCCCCCCCCACGAGCCCAGCCCTCCGCAGTGCCTGGGCGCGCCTCCCCGTTAGGCCCCCGCCCTCTGCACACCCCCACCCCAGGCTAGGGAGGAAGACAAGCGACGAGGGGTAGCGAGGGGTGAGGGGCGTCACTGAGTCAGGTGGCCACGGGAGTTCCCCAGGGCTGAGCCGAGGGAACACGCTGCCGGGGGTTGTGTACACGCTCCACTGACATAGCTTCACGCTGCCGGGCAGCCGCTGATCACGCGTGGCCCCGGGAGCCCATTGGCCGGTGCCTCACACACCTTTGCTGCTGATTGGCCATCCCCAGGCTCCGCCCCGACCCCCGCCCGCGGCGCGGGGCAGGCTGAGCGGCTACCTGAATGGGGAGGGGGCAGACGGCGCGGAGCGCAGCGGCGGCGGGAGCGGCGTCGAGTGTCTCTGTGCGTCCGTCTGTGGCCAAGAAGCCAAGCAGCCCACCAGCCAGTCACCTCGTCGCCTGCGTTCAGGCAGCCATCCATGCTCAACTTCGGCGCTTCTCTCCAGCAGGCTGCGGTAAGTCACCTGGGGATGCCCCTGTCCTTCCCTTCCTTGCAGTGTCTGAGGACTAGCGGGGTGCGAACCCTAGCCCCAGACGTCAGCCACGCCTGATAATCTGAGCTGTAGCAGAGTCCTAGGGAAGGGAATTCCTGCTCGCAGGCTGTGGGCATTAGCGAGGGCATGTGTGCTGCAGAGAGGGTCGGAAGATGCGACTGGGACCTGGAGACCGGGAAGAGGGATTATGCTCCTAGGTGTACTGAGGAACAGGGGCAGCTCCGCTGGGAGACCTAGGGAGGCTCCCGAGGGGGTAGTGGGGAGGGGGCTGTTGCTCTGGCACTGAGATTAGGGGAAAATGTAAGGGAGTTAAAGAGGAGGAAGGGGGCACCCTGCACCTGGCTCTAGGGAGAGATACCCCTGTCTGCATCAGGAAAGCGACCCAGGGTAGGAAAGGGCTGCTCGCAATCTTTCGAGGGGCTGGTGTCCAGAGAAGCAGCAAGGAGGCTGCTCCTCGTAGGGGGTCTGAATGGAGTCTTGCAGGACGGAGACTGCCAGCTGAGGACCGCCGGAAGGGGGCTGCTCAGCAGATGGCCAGATAGCCCGGAGCTGGGGGAAGGGGCGCCCGGTATCGGCGCGGGGGATGCCACGCGGGCCCTGCGGTCGCCTAGGGGGACAAGGAGCCCCCGCAGACGTCGAGAGGGACTCCCATCTCCGGCGAAGGCAGAGAGGGACTCCCATCTCCGGCGAAGGCAGGTGGCCGCCTTCTGACGACTCCTCGGAGGGGGCAGGGAGCTGCCTCCGGGGTCGAAGGGTGGGGGAACAGGATCAGCAGCTGGGCGGGAAGGTGGGCGGGGGAGCTGGGGCTGCGAGACACGGGGGCTGCGTGTCAAGGCGGGAGCTGTGGGCCGTGGGGGCCGAGCGTCTGGAGCCAGGGCCTGTGGGGGTGCACGTCTGAGAACTCGCGGCGGCGGGCGAAAGCTGCCGGAAACCGCGGGGAGGGGGCGCCGCGTCTGCGGGGAGAGACGGGGTGGTCTGAGGTCCTGCGGGCCGCGTGGGCGGGAAGCGCCTAGGGCTCCGCCGGCTCCCCGGGGACTGCGGGCGGGAGGAGGGCGGCGGCCAGGCTTCCGCGGGGACCCAGCTCCTCCTTCCGCAGCTGAGGCGGAGGCCGGGAGCGGGTGCGCCCGGGGAGCTCCTCGTCCCCGAGTGACCCAGCCCCGGCCCCCGCCAGGGGCGGGAGCGAGGCTCGGCCTCGCTGTCTGTTCCTAAGGGAACGGCGGCTCCGGAGAGCTGGAAGGGGCGGGCGCCTCCTGAGCCGGCGCCGCCCCGCCCCTCCCTCTTCTCTCCCCTCCCTTCTCCTCCCCTCCCCTCTCCGCCTGTCTCCTCCTTCGCTCCCCCGCGGCCCGGCGCGCACTGTCGGGTGGTTGGCGGGTGCACCCACGGCCCCTCCCCGCCGGCGTAAGGGCGGGGGCCCCGGCTCAGGAAGTAGGGGAAAGGTGACGGCGCGGCAATTCCCAGTTCACGTTTCCTGAGCCGCCGCGAGCAGCCGCTGATCACGCTTTGTTCACATGCCTCGCCCCCTCCTCCCCCACGCCCCCGCCCTGGGCCTCACAGCCAATCCGGGCCCGGGCCGCCGGCCGGCTGGCCAATGGCGGGGGCTGGGGCGCAGGGACGTGCGCGCGGTGAGGAATGTTCCCAGTGACTCACCCGGCAGCTTCATTGAGGTTGGGGCGGCCCCGTCGGTCCCCGCCAGCGAGGATCTCCCCCGCTGTCCGCCTCCGCCCCCCGTCTGCCTCCCTCACCGGAGTCTCAGCCCGCGCTTCCCTTTCCTGCCTCTCGCCCCACTCCCTTTCCTCCCCTCGGTTTCCCTTCCTTTCCTCTTACCGGCTCACGCTCTCCTTCCCCCTACTTGCCTTTTTTCCTGTCTTTGCATTGGTGTCTTGAGAAGGCTTTTACATATACAGACTCTGCCATTAAAGCCTACATAAATGCGAGCTTGATTATGCAATTTCATTGTTAATGATATTTCATTTTCTTAGGATATCGGTGTGAAGGGATCATGCATTTTTTAAAACAAGCTTTGAGAATAATACCTGATTATCCAGTTTTTAGTATTGCATTTGCTGGTCATGATTTTTTTCCAGCAAATAATGCATTGAGTTAAAAAAATAGATCCAGTAAAAGGGTACATAGTCATGAAGAGGTTGAAACTTGACTAAAATTATGCTTGGGAAATTTCCCCACATATTTCACTTGATCTCTAAGATAATCACGTTTTCAGACAATTTCACTTGGAAGAAACCCTGGTGATCCCTGATTAGCTCAGACCCATAACAGGCCAGAGCTCTGTCCATTATATAAGAAGAAAGTTTGGGCTCACAGGCCTTGTAGCATACCTGTAGTGTTGAGAAGAAAGAACTTTTTTTGCAGAGACTTTCCTTAGTTGTCTGATCCTTACTGCAGATGACTACTCTACAAAAACTGTAAGACACTTTTTTTTTCTAAGTCAAGTGCTTCTCTTTTGGAACACAAAGCACTGAGAACTCTGGTCTTAGTCCCTTTAATGGTAGTATGGTATTCCTTACAAGGACATCAGTGTTTGGTGCAAACTAAATGAGAAGAATGAAAAAGATTTTATTACCATGAAGTCTGGGTCACCTGACAAGTGTAGCTGAACTTTCTAAGTATTAGAGTAGGAATTAGAAAAATATATATTTCAAATTCTAACTTGGAGAGTTGTGCAAGTTGAAAATAAAAAGCATTAGTACATTTCTCTGTTTCATTTTGAAAGACAAAGTACACTTATGAGCTTTAATCTTTTTGTTTTTATAGGAGGAAAGAATGGAAATGATTTCTGAAAGGTCAAAAGAGAATATGTATTCCTGGAACAAAACTGCAGAGAAAAGTGATTTTGAAGCTGTAGAAGCACTTATGTCAATGAGCTGCAGTTGGAAGTCTGATTTTAAGAAATACCTTGAAAATAGACCTGTCACACCAGTATCTGATATGTCTGAGGAAGAGAATCTGCTTCCAGGGACACCTGATTTTCATACAATCCCCGCATTTGTAAGTATTACTTTTCTTAAGATGGGTGTTATTTCTTACAAATTTACCTAATTAACTCTTAATTTCTCACACCATTTCTTGTATGTTTCTTTTTAGTGTTTGACTCCACCTTACAGTCCCTCTGACTTTGAACCTTCTCAAGTGTCAAATCTGATGGCACCAGCGCCATCTACTGGACACTTCAAATCATTCTCAGATACTGCCAAGCCTCACAGTGCTGCACCTTTCAAAGAGGAAGAGAAGAGCTCAGTATCTACCCCCAAACTCCCCAAGGCTCAAGCAACAAGTGTGATCCGTCATACAGCTGATGCCCAGCTGTGTAACCACCGATCCTGCCCTGTGAAGGCAGCTAGCATCCTCAACTATCAGGACAATTCTTTTCGAAGAAGAACCCACCTAAATATTGAAGCTGCAAGAAAAAACATACCCTGTGCAGCTGTGTCACCAAACAGATCCAAATGTGAGCGAAATGCAGTGGCAGATGTTGATGAGAAAGCGGGCACTGCACTTTATGACTTTTCTGTGCCTTCCTCAGAGACGGTCATCTGTAGGTCTCAGCCAACCCCCACTTCCCCGCAGCAGAAGTCTGTGTTGGTCTCCCCACCTGCGGTATCCACAGGGGGAGTGCCACCTATGCCCGTCATCTGTCAGATGGTTCCCCTACCTGCAAGCAACCCTGTCATGACAACAGTCGTTCCCAGCACTCCACCTAGCCAGCCACCAGCTGTCTGCCCCCCTGTGGTATTCATGGGTACTCAGGTTCCCAAAGGCGCTGTCATGTTTGTGGTACCCCAGCCTGTTGTGCAGAACCCAAAGCCTCCAGTGGTGAGCCCCAATGGCACCAGACTCTCTCCCATTGCCCCTGCTCCTGGCTTTTCCCCTTCAGCAGCTAAAGTCACTCCTCAGATTGATTCATCCAGGATAAGAAGTCACATCTGTAGCCATCCAGGATGTGGCAAGACCTACTTTAAGAGTTCTCATCTAAAGGCCCACATGAGAACACATACAGGTACCTACCATTGGTTGTTTATGTCTTTAAGATGAATGTAAATGAAGAGGTGTCCCCCCACATGAGATAATAAATACAGACTAGGCATATTGAAGTCATTTCAGTGGGTGATGTTGATTTACCAGTGCAAAGTCCACTGAAAGACTTCCTTAGTGCTTTTGTTTTATTCTCAAATGATTTTTATTTAAATATCTGAGTAGTTTTTTTAACAAAGTATCTTTAAAACCATTAAACCTTAGTTGAGGTCAGAAAGCCTTTTTGGTTTCAACTTTTATTGAGGGGAAATTTCATAAATGTGATGAGTGAAAGTTGAAAATGTATAGTTTATTAACTTAATATTCCAAATATATCTCATACCTTTAGATATGGTTGAACATTAATTTTTAAAGATTTAATAAATGTATAGTAATAGTGTTCTTGATTTCTTTGTCTTAGGGGAAAAGCCTTTCAGCTGTAGCTGGAAGGGTTGTGACAGGAGGTTTGCACGTTCTGATGAACTGTCCAGACATCGGCGAACCCACACAGGTGAGAAGAAATTTGCCTGTCCCATGTGTGATCGGCGGTTCATGAGGAGTGACCATTTAACGAAGCATGCCCGGCGTCACCTGTCAGCCAAGAAGCTCCCAAATTGGCAAATGGAAGTGAGCAAGTTAAATGACATTGCTCTCCCTCCAACTCCTGCACCCACACAGTGACAGATTGGAAGGTGAAGAATCAGAACTAACTTTGGTCACAGCCAAGAACCAGTGGGGGTATCCAAATGCTTCCACTGCAAGTCTGTGGCCCTCCAGTGGGGGCTAAAAGCAGAAGCCCCACAGCCCGAGGTGAAGGCCCAGCCTGGGTTAGATGACAAGAAGTGCTTTCAGCCACAGGCAGGTCACAGAATGGCAGGTTTCATTTCTTAAAAGAGAGATGAGAGGGCTTTTATTCCTTTGAGTATTTTTTGAAGGTTTCAGATGAGGTCAACACAGGTAGCACAGATTTTTTAATTTGTGTGCACATTTGTTACTTTATTTTTGCTGTTTATACTTGAGACCAACTTTTCAATGTGATTCTTCTAAAGCACTGGTTTCAAGAATATAAAGACTAGAAATATTACGGTACAGAATGGAGACGGAAAATCAGTTTGTATTATTAGGTAAATATTGTCATCTTTTCCTAGAGTTATCTTGTTTGCTATTCCTAGTCTTTCCAGTCAACTTTGTGGATGTAGTTATTAAATATATTTAGAACTATCATTTTACACTATTGTTGATATTTGGAATTGAACAGCTGTACATTGCTAAAGAGGGCCCAAAGAATTGGAATCCTCATTAATTTAATTGCTTTGAAAAGTAGCACCAATTTTTTTTTCACTTTTGTTTGAAAGTTTAACAATTGACTGTATTTAGGCATTTTATTATGCTTTGGACTTTAGTTTGCCTGCAGTTTGTTGTGTAGATTTGAAAACTGTATACCAACATGTTTTCTGTAGATTCTTAAGATACACTGCACTTTGTTTAGAAAAAAAAGTTTGAAAATGAAAATATATATTGTAAAGAAGGGATATCAAGAACTTTAGATAACTCCTGAAAAAGATGACTTATGTCATCAGTGAAGAACCCTTATGAGAATATGGTGTGTGCTTTATTGAATTAGAAAGCTTGTGATCATTATTCACACATGGACAAACGTCCTGTTAATTTATAGGAGTTTTTTGGGGATGTGGAAATAGGTAGGTAGAAAAATTATTAGAAAATTCACTTTTGTTAACAGTATTTCTGTTATATTCTGTTGTATAGTGGATGATATACACAGTGGTTAAAACAAAAGTAAGTTTGAAATATATAGTGGAAAATGTCACTGTTATCTTCCCATTTAAAATTTTCCTATATGTTGGGTATAGATTTCTGAAGACTGGGACCCTTGGAAAACAGTTTTCCCATTAAAAAAAATCCTCATGATAATTTGCACAATGTTTCTTTTGTTGTACTTTATATCTTGTTTACAATAAAGAATTTCCTTTGGTATATGTAATTGGTTTGTTGCATTTGCTAAAAAACATTCTTACTCTCACCTTGATATTTATCACTCATACAATCTGAGGACTTAGTATCTGAATTTCTCTCAGGGTTTCATTCAAATATGAAACTGTAGGAGTATGTCTTTTATATGGATCTATTTAGTATACAAAGTGAGACTGGGTATCCCTGTTGTTGATGACATGTTATCCAGTTCCAAGAAACCAACACATTTTAATTTTTTAAACATTCTTGATGATTTGAGGTTGAGATTTAGCTCTGGCTTTCAGCAACCTTGTTCAGTAGCATTTAAGATAAAAAGGCTGCTACAAGTAATGAAAGTAATTACTACAAGTAATGAAACGGCTATGGCCATTGAAAAGACTGACCTGTTATCCCAAGAGTCTAGTTAAAAGACCAGTAACACCTAAAACACAATAAACATTGGTACTTAAATGGAAAATACTTGTTAGTCACTCATCAGTAGGAAGGACTACAGTAGGGGTGGTAAAAGCTAGTTGGTCTATGGAATATAATTTTGCACAGTGCCCAAGTTAGCCTTTGACCAAGTAAGAGTCTGGCTTGCTATTGAACACCATGGTAAGGGGCCATGTACTCACTTATCACCATCTGTGGGACAAGTGTCTCTAGTCATCTATGCACCTGTTGCTACTTTTCTCGGAAACTATACCACCTATATATGACACATCTGCTGGAGAGAGGCCTTACAGATGTGCACATTTGGTGATTGGAAATGTGGACCAGCCTCACTCCCCTGGAGTTACTCATGGTGGCAGGTATCAAGAAATGGGGATGGAGGAAAATGGTTGAAGGACTCTGCCTATTCCAATGCTCAGTCCTTGTGGAACTGCTATCTGTTGCTGTGTTCTTCCCAATCCTAGCTGACATCTGAGTTTTTGCTTAAGATTTTTTTTTTTTCCTCTTTCAGTACTGGGGATTTCATCCAGGGGCACTTTGCTATTGAGCCACAGACTCATCCCTTTTTATTTTGAAATGGTCTTGTTAAGTTGCTTAGGGTCTCCCTAAATTGCTGAGGCTGGTCTGGAATTTGTGATCATTTTACCTTAGCCTCTGGGATTACCTTAGTCTCTGGGTTTACAGTGTGCGCCAGTGCATCCAGCTCCTTAGGAATCTGGTAAGTAAATCATTCAAAAAGAGTATTTTTGATTTAAATGTTGATGCAGGCTCTGATGTTCATAAACAAGTTGCCCCAAAACAAATAAATATGTAGAGAGAGAGAATTTTTTTTTTTTTAACATTTATTTTTTAGTTCTTGGCAGACACAACATCTTTGTTTGTATGTGGTGCTGAGGATCGAACCTGGGCCACACGCATGCCAGGCGAGCGCGCTACAGCTTGAACCACATCCCCAGCCCACAAATAAATATGTAGTATATTAAAGTATTAATGTAGGTTTAGTTCCTCAATTTTGTTTCTTGTCTGACATATTTAGGTGAAATTGCTGACAGCCACTTTAACAATTCTTTTTAGACAATTTTAGACTTTGGCAAATTTGCAAAAATAGTTCCTATATGTATATATATCTTAGTTCCTATATCTTTCATTCAGCTTCTAATGATAACATCTTCCATAGCCATAGCACACTAACTAAAACTAAGAAATTAAGCCAGATATGGTGGTGCACACCTGTGGAGGCTAAGACAGGAAGGTCGAAAGTTCAAGGCCAGCCTTAATTTAGCAAGACCCTGTCTCAAGAAATAAAAAGGGCTAGGGACAGGGATGTGCCTCAGTGGCAAAATGCCCCAGGTTCAAAAATCAAAAGCAAAAAAAAAAAAAAGGGGGGGGGAGAAAGAAAAAATTAAGAAATTAATCATATACTATTAACTTAAGAATTTACTGGGATTTCACTAGTTTTTCTACTGTCTTATTATAGGATCTAATCCATTATATCAAATGCCACATGGTTGTCCTGACTCTCTTCAGTCTGGCAGTTCCTTGGTCTTGTCAGTAATTTTGCAAAATGCCCCTCAAGTTGCATCTGTCTGATATTTTTTCCATGATTACACTGAGGCTATGCATTAATTGAGAAAGCCACCACAGAGTCATAATGCCCTCAGCACATCATACTGGGGAAGATCTGCATTGCTGTGTTGCCAACCTCACTTGGCCAAGGTAATGTCTGCTGGAATTTTCCACTATAAACTCACTACTTTTCTCTTTGAAATTACTAAATATTTGGAGGGAGTACTATTAAAAAAAAAAAAAACTTTATCTGCTTATCCTTTTCCCTACTCATTGTAGTATCCATCTATGGATCTTGTCTGAGGTGATGATTATTTTAACATGCAAATGCTAATTCCCTCATTATTTATTCATTTTTTTTTCTCATTTGGGGGATTGAATACAAAGATGTCTTGCCACTGAGCTACATCCCCAACTCTTTTTATTATTATTATTTTTTAATTGCTCAGAACTTCACTATCAGGGCCTCACTAAGTTGCTGAGGCTGGCCTTGAACCTCTAATCCTCTTGCCTCAACCTGCCAAGTTGCTGGTTGAGCCACCATGCCCAGTTTTTATCTACAAAGATGGGAATTTTATATGGTTCAATCTCTCCTTTCTCGCTGAAATAAGAGCTGTAGAGTATTAGTAATTGTACTTTTGAAAAGTTCTTTCTACTCACACTGCTCAGCATCTCTCACCCGGACCACTGCAAGCATCCTCCTTGGGCTTCCCACCTCTAGTCTTTTCTTCCTGCCATCTTGTCTCCTCACCTCAGTCTGTTAAAAATGGAAATTTGAGGGAGCTGGGGTTGTGGCTCAGTGGTAAAGTGCTTGCCTGGCATGTGTGAGGCCCTGGGCTCGATCCTCAGCACCATATATAAATATATAAAATAAAGGTATTGTGTCCATCCAAAACTTAAAAAAAAAAAAAAAAAAAAAAAACGGAAATTTGAGCCAGGCATGGTGGTGCAAACCTGTAATCCCAGCAGCTCCAGAGGCTGAGGCAGGAGGATTGCGAGATCAAAGCCAGCCTCAGCAATGGTGAGGCACTAAGCAACTCAGTGAGACCCTGTCTCTAAATAAAATACAAAATAGGGATGGGGATGTGACTCAGTGGTCAAGTGTCCCTGCGTTCAATCCCCGCTTCTGAAAAAAAAAAAAAAGGAAATTTGATCACGTCACTTCCCTGTTTTTACTTCAAAAACTTCCCAGTGCTCTCACGATAAACATGGCTTAGCACAGTGCTGCCTAAAGGAAATATAATGTGAGCTACATATGTAATTTTGAAAATCTCTAGTAGAAACATTGAAAAAAGAAAAAAATTAGCATCTTAATTTAATTTAATACATCCATCACATTATTGTTTCAGCATCTAATCAATATAAAATTGTTCATGATGTATTTTTTATCTTTTTGGCACTAATCTTGGAATCCAGTCTTACAGTACATCTCATTTGGGACGAGTCACATTTCAAGTGCTTGGTACCACAGGGGCTAATGGCTGCTCCCTGCACTGGGTAAGTCTTGAAGTCCTTGCACAACAGGCTTCCACTACCTCTGACTCCTCTTCCCACCTTATTCTGTACTCTGTGTCCAAGCTCTGAACCTTCATATATTTCTTTTTCTGGGAAAAAGCCCTTCCCCTGCCCTTTTACCCTGACATTTCCACTATCCTAATAATCATTACCCTTTAGTGAAATTGCTTACTGTCTGCTTTTTTTCCCTTGACTGTAAAACTCCAGGAAGACAAGGACCCTGTGGGCCTTGCTTATTGCTATATCACCAGCTCCATGACACCCAGGGCAGACAAAGGCAATAAAAATATGAAGACTGCTTTTTTCTTACTCTCATCATTCTTTGCTACTGCTGGAAGGACCATTCCACCTTCCAACCTCCTAAAGAAAGCTGGCTGGGCTGGGATTGTGGCTCAGCCGTAGAGCATTCGCCTACCCAGAGCGGGACCCAGATTCGATCCTCAGAAGCACATAAAAATAAAGGCATTGTGTTGTGTCCATCTACACCTAAAATATATATATAAAAGAAAGCTGGCTGTGGGGAGTTCAGCTCAAATGCACTTTTTTACCATGCATGGGACCCTGAGTTCAATCCACAGCACTGAAAACACCACCAACAACAACAATAAAAATTCTCAAAGAGCCTGTAATACCAACAACTTGGGATGCTAAAGTAGGAGGATTCCAAGTTCAAGGCTGGCCTCAGCAAATTAGTGAGACCTGTCTCAAAAGTTAAATATTAAAATTAATAATAATAATAATAATAATGGCTGGGGATGTGCCTTTGTGGTTAAGAACTCCTGGGTTTGATCTTGATCCTCAGTACAAAAAAAAAAAAACAGAAAACAAGGCACAAGCAAAGATATTTTTAATGTATTTAAGGACAGCAAAAGTATATAACACCCCCAGACTAGGGATATAGCTCAGTTGGTAGCGTGCTTGCCTCCCATGCACAAAGCCCTGGGTTCAATCCCCAGCACCAAAAAAAAAAAAAACTTGCTGTTCACCGCATTTCAAAGGCAGATTGTGGGTACCCCTTACCTCCCAGAGAAGAGAAGATGGTGATGCACCCAAGGTTGAGCTCTCTGACTACATATATCTTACTGGGAAGAAGTTCTCAGGCTATCTTCTTTGACACTCAAATCCCATGGCAATCATTTGATATTTGGGTTTGATTAGAATGTTCCTTTTTGGATAAGCAGTCTATCCATAAATCATTTTCGAGTATATTATGTAAGTCTTTGAATCTGGTGACATTTAAATTGATTATGCTTTTGTTCTAGTTGATGAGTTACAAGCGTATGCAGAAGATTTGTTCATCTAACTAAAGGGACGGGCATGGCTGGTCATGCTTGTAAATCCTGGTCTCCATCTAGTAAGCGTCTCTTTCTCTCCCCAAGGGCCCACCCGTCTCAGTTACACTGACTAGTTTATTGCTTGGGAAAGTTGGCTTTATTATTCTGGGTCTCAGTGTCCATCTTTAAAAATGGGAGCAAATACAACACATCTGCCCTATTCACCTCACAGAGATACTGACAAACTCACATAAGATTATGTACACAAAAGCCCTGGAAAGTATAATACATCCTATTTTCCTGGCACTGTTGTGGTGCCCATATCCTGCAACACCTGGATGGCAGTGAATGTACTGGAATGCCCATCTAGAGTGGTCACCTATTCTGGATAAGAGAAGCCACCTGGAATTGAATGATTTTGTATATATTTTTTGGGGGTGGGTACATTCCCAGTACTTTTTATTTATTATTATTATTTTTTGACAGAGTTTTGCTAAGTTTTGATACCCAGGGCTCCTACCCTTTTACCTGCATATCTAATTGTTTGGGTGACCCCTTTATAATAAGCCCAGTCTAATGGGAAGGAAAACACAAAGGCCATGGTCATTTGCTGAACAGAGAGAAAGCATGGATACTCATCATTTTGAGATAGGGATTTAGGATAATGAGAGAGAAATACTGAATTTTAAAGGAAATACACACAAGTTATTGAGCTGGATAAAGCATAGCTGTAAGTCCTCAGCAGCATGCCCGTGGCCCACGCCCTTGTAAAAATGGGGGAAATACACAGGTGCAGAGAAAACTGCGAAATTGTGCAGCTTCACTCTAGATCCAATTCCAATCTGGCCCCTGCTATAGCCTTTCCATAAATATTGGACCCCCCCATCCAAGTCAGGGCTGCTTCTCGCTCTTGAGACAGCCCACATTCTCCCTTGAATGTGTATCTACTTTCCTAAATAAATCTGTTTATGCCTTTGTCTGGCTCAGGCTGAAATTCTTTTCTGTCATGTGTGCCAAGAACCCCGCATGCCTGTAGTCCCAGCAACTCAGGAGGCTGAGGCAGGAGGATCCCAAATCTGAGGCCAACCAGGCCAACCTGGGAAATTGAACAAAACCCTGTCACAGAATTTAAAAGTGGTGGTGGGGCACAGCTAGGGATGTAGCTCAGTGGTAAAATGCCCCTGGGTTCAGGCCACTACCAAAAAAACAAAAACCAAAAAACAAACAACAACAACAACAACAAAAAGCAAACAAGCACAAGTTTGGGCAGAGGTACAACAGAAGCAGCTATATATGAGCTGAGTTCACTACTTCACCAAGTCCCCTTTGCTCACCTTGTAATGAGGTGGGCTTGAGTGGATTCTCCAGTGTGAACTTAGCTAATTCATGATAAACTGCCCAATCTCAGATACTCCATCAAACTTCGTCTTAAAATGGTAGTAATTTATGCTCAGAGCTCTGAGTCAAAATCCCAGGGGACCAAGGATCAGCATGAGTAACAAAAACATATTTCTCCCAAGGAAATGATCAGGTCACATGTGTAAGGGGTCTGCCCAAATCATGTGGCTTCAAACTGATATACAAAAAAAGTCTCAAGAAGCACAACTCTCTTGTCTTTGGCTTGTTCTAGAAGAAAGAATAAAATGAAGTGGTGCTATCTGTTGTTTAAAGCTTCTACTGCCAGTTGGCATCCTGCTCTTGACAGAGATTTAGAAATTCATAGCTCTCTCTTCAGTGGATGCTAACAATCCCTCTTTGACCTGGATTAACCCGCTTGGCAGTAAGATGCTGAAAGGGGGCAATGCTCCAAAATAGAAAAAGTTGATACTTTTGAAAAAAAGAATTTCTTGGAAAAATTCAATTTTTATTTCTAAGCTCAGTTACTGATGAGTGAAGGCAACGCCTAGGTTTGAAAAAAAATCAGTATGAAATTCTGGGAAGAAAAAGAAGAGTTCAGAAATAACACAAAATGAGAAAGAAATGACCCAGTGGTAGGTGATCGTAGAAGTAGTTTCCTATTTCTCTGATTAGATTATCAGAACCTTGAATATTGATTTCAAAAAGGCACCTTTTTAGTTTGCACAGTCTCATTGGAAAGATAAATACAAGCACTGGGTATTTGTTACCAGCAGACGGAGTAAAACAGGGTGGCCTTGGGAAAGGAAACTTCTCCTGGGGTCACGGGGCTTGTGGGTTGATATCAGTTCTGTGCCAACCTTAATCATGCACTCAGTAAGCAATTTAACTATTTCATGATTTTGTTTTATTATCTATAAAATGGAGATTATAATGCTCATCAGATCTGCTTTCCAAGATAGAATTAGGTTTGAAAACTGTGGCAAAGATAATAAACTTGAAGAGGGTTACAGGATTCAGTGATGGACCTTGCATAGTCACTACTCAGATCAGTATCAGGACACAAAAGGCCCCTGTAGCCAGGGCCAGTAATCTAGTGTTAGGATAGCAATTGTCATGATATGGTCCCTGTTGGAAAGGAAGGTCAAATTTCAATGTTCACAGTATTGGGATGAAGGCATGTGGTGCCTGCTTCTAAGAGGGCAGTGATTTTTGTTTTGGTGCTCCTGTCCTCGTGAAGCCTCCCTTGTTCTGACAAGGGCTTAGCTGTGTGATCCCGAGGATGTTACAGAAATGACACTGTGCCATTTCCAGAACTGCTCATAGAAGACACTGTGGTGCCAGGCGCTGTGGCCCACTCCTGGAGTCCCAGCAACACAGGAGGCTGAGGCAGGAGGACCACAAATGTTGCCCAAAGTTAGGTCCTTGTCCCTGATGCTAATCCAATAATGAGGACATGGTTTTGAGAAAAAGGAAAAAGAGTCTTTATTGCTTTTCTGGCAAAGGAGAAACACAGGGAACTCCTGTCCCAGAGGTTGTGATTCTGCCCATCAGAGAGAACAGGGGGCTTTTGAAGAGGTGACTCAAAGGTGTTCCCTGTCCAGAGTTGTAATTCACCTGTTAATTTGGGAAATAATCATTTCTGGGATCTTCTGGTGCCATTCCCAAATCTGAATTATTTCATTCCTATGATGGGTGTGTGCTCAAGGACAGGTAACTGTCTTGGATGGGGAAGAAAGGTAATACTGTTTCCCCTGAGATTAGGGAGGCTGGGGGGGATGACAAAGGAGAAGGAAGTGAGGAAGGGAAAGAAACATGTCTGTTTTAAAAATAAGTTTCAAGCTGTAATGCCTATAATCCCAGCAGCTCAGGAGGCTGAGGCAGGAGGATCGCCAAGTTCAAAGCCAGCCTAAGCAATTTAGCAAGGCCCTAAGCAACTTAGTGAGACCCTGTAGCTAAATAAAAAATAAAAAGGGCTGAGGATGTGGTTCAGTGGTAAAGCGCTCCTGGGTTCAATCCCCAGTACTGAAAGAAAGAAAGAAGAAAAGGTCAAAGAGCATGTGGTTTCCAACTTGTTTCCACTTGGGTCATTCACTGAGGGAAAGCCAGCTGCCACGCTGTGTGGAGACTCAAGCAAGTCACTGGGGAGGTCTCCATGGTCCGAAACTAGACCTTCTGCCAACAACCAGCTCTATCACACTAACCACGTTACAGCCACATTGGAAGCAGACCCCCAGCCTTGGTCCAGTGATGTGCAGCCTTAGATGGACATTTTGACTGCCACCTCTAAGCCTGAGACAGAACCAGCCAGCTAAGCCCCAGCCCCAATCCTAACCTACAGAAACCATCAGATAATGAATGTGTATAACTGTGGTAAGCCACTACACTTTGTAATAATTTCCTAATTCAGATTTAACTATAGATAACTAATCCAAACATCAAAGTGTCCCTACAGGGCAGGTAGCAGACCCCAGGGCCTGAAAGAAAAGCCATGTTCAGTCTCAATTGCTAACCTCTGCATTCTAACTAACTAACTAACTATATATATATATATATATATATATATATATATATATATATATATATAAAATTATATATATATATAATTTTTTTAAAGTACTGAGGATTTAATAGAATCCAGGGGCACTTTATAACTGAGCTACATCCTTATTCCTTTTCAGTTTTCATTTGACACAGGGTCTCCATAGTTGCTGAAGCTAGCCTCAAACTTATGATCCTCCTGCTTCAGCCTCCCTGTAACTGGAATAACAGGTATGTGCCACCTCACCTGTCTTGTTCCAAATTTAATTTTATTTTACCAGTTAAACTCCATATCACGTACAACCACAAGAATGAAATCCTAAGTAGAATAAGTTATATTCTGTGTATGTATAATATGTCAAAATATACTCTACTCTCAAATATACCTAAAAAGAACAAATAAATAAAATATATAAATAAATTTAGTATAATAGAAAAGTTCAGTCCAGGCCCTTGCTGTTTGTAGTTATAGCCTGGCTGTGATGCCTTCTGATAATATTAATCATCCATTCTATTCTTTATCCGTGTGGTTCTACTAACAAAGATTTTTGAACAGAAAGGGTCCTGGATCCCCAACCCTGGAAAGGTCTAATGTTGAGGTCATCAAATATTTTATAATATGCTTTTAAAACACATGACAGCATTGCACTTCCCCCTGGTGGCTAGACAGGGTCATGCATTCAGGTCTGGCCAATGGGGTGTGAATGTAAATAGTATTCGCATCTGGGCCACAGTATGTAACTTCCAGTGTTAGGCCCTCCAGAGCTCTTTCCCTTTACTATGGTGATCAGCAATATTCTGGCCAGTCAGCCTTAATTCTAGAGCTAGTACAATGAGGAAGCTTGAATGAGAAGTACAATTTTGTAGTTTTAGGACATTGCATCTTGAGGGATTATTTGTTATAGCACATAACCTTGACTTATACAATGCATTCAGACTGATATTCTTTTGTTCTATAAGCTGCTTTGCTCCAAGAGAATTTATTCCTTCTTTCCAGGGATCGTTTCTGCATCTCAAAAGATATTGAAGGGGGATGGTGTTGTGACTGATTTCGAAGGACAAAAAGACCTGTAAAATTCCTTGCCGTGACACTGGGCATCCTGTCTTTGTATAATTAAGAAGGACCGGGGCTGGGGATGTGGCTCAAGCGGTAGTGCGCTCGCCTGGCATGTGTGCGGCTGGGGTTTGATCCTCAGCACCACATACAAACAAAGATGTTGTGTCCACTGAAAACTAAAAATAAATAAATAAATAAATATTTAAAAAAAAAAAAAGAAGGACCATGTCCCAGATAACTGGCTCTTGAACAAAGAAGCCCTGTGGCAAAGACAATAGTGACTACTTAGTCCACCCAGAGAAGTGCCGCAGTCTGGCTGGGCACAAAATCATGAGCCACTCAAGCAGGAACAAGCTTTATTTCCATACCTCCCGCGAATGCCACGCACACGGCCTTCTCCCGGGACACACTGCACCAACAGGAAATCCCTCCTCTGGAATTCCCTCCTACCGCACTTCCTCAACCAATGGAGCTCCCACAAGAGCTCCAAAGTAGCAGGCTTAGGCAGACAGCAGGGTTCTAATCTCCAATTGAATGCACATCTTAACATAATCATTATCATCTCAATGGCTTGCTGGCATCACCTTTCAACCAAAAATGCCATGCATCATTCCTACTTGGCTATGGCTCTCAGCATCTCCCCCCTTCTGTTTAATTAAACAACAAGCAATGTGGCTTAGGGACTGTGCCTGTTAGGTTGTCCAATACAACATATGGTCCTTACCCATCATCAGATGAGCTGACCTCTAGGCGTCAGCCTCCTGTCTTAGGTTGGTACCACTACAATTGGATCATAACCGTCACTGACTACCGGTCCAGCATACAGCCATACTTGTGGATAGGCCTAAGCACCAGTGTGGGGGGGGTGAGGTTCTTTGCCTCACCTCTGTTGGCCCTCAAATTTGGCCTTTGCACCAGTGGGGGGGTGAGGTTCTTTGCCTCACCTCTGTTGGCCCCCAAATTTTAGACCATCACTAGCAGAAGGGAGGAGGATACAGAAATGCCATGACACTAAGCCAATTGACGGCTCCTTTGAAAAATTGTACCACCGGTGACACCATCAACAAAGATACACCAGCACTACCACAATTCGCTGCACCAACAGATAGTTCACAATGCATACAAGTGATACATAGTCCAGGAGAGTTCTGCAAGCAGTTCAAAGCAGAGGAATCCATCAATATGTCCATTTCCTCCCAAAGTAAATCGACTCCTTGATTGAGCATTACTTGTTGAGTTATTATTCATTAATGCATCAGTTTATACAGTTTGTTGTGATAACTATGGAAGAAGCTGTAGTTTGGTTTTATCTTTGTCTTCACTGGCACTGGGATGAAGATAGGAATTCTGGCAATGATGCTAAAAAAAAATTATGTAACATTCCAACAGGTACTAAAAAAACAATTTTCTGAACAATTTACATTATCCTGAAGAGAATTATTAAATATAATGAAAAAGAAAGGTGAAAGTAAACAAACAGATCTGTTAACCTCCTTATTTGTACACATATTAAAACAATCCTCAACAGCTGTTTAACCAATTTAAATTAAACCATTAAAATCACGTGAATAAAAAAAAATTTGGATCCATTTTTTCATAAGCGCTCCTCATATATGATATACGGACATACGTACACACAAACATACAACATAAAACACAAGTGTGCACACAAATGTACAACACATAAGACAATAGTAAAGGTCTTATAGCTTTACACAGGTGAAATCTCCATTGCAATGTTTAAAAACTCCACAGTCAAAAATTAAAACTGATCAGAAAAAACATTAACCTAGGTCTGTATGAGCTCAAAAAATAAAATAGAACTTTATGATGTGGGAAAAGGCAATAATAAAATAGATATTGAAAAAAGCATCCTGGTTAATCACTGTCGCACATGTAAGAATAGCCAACCTGGAGCTCTGGATATCAGCTGTTATGGATTTGAGTCAAATCATCTTCTTTTTGGTCTGTAGAAATCGCTTTGGTTAGTCTCTCTGGAATCCAAATTGGCTGCTGTTCTCCCTGTGGAAACACACAAACAGAACCCCGACTCCAGACAATCACTGGGTCAGGACCTTTCCATTGTCCTGTTAGAATATCCTTCCAAAGTATCTTAGGCTTATGTACATTTTTTGGACACATATGCCTTTCCGCAGCACTAAGCCCTGATGAATCCAAATTTAAAAAGTTTAGAGTAAAAAGGGTTATTTTAAGTTTATCTTTGTGGGATATATACCCCTTTCCAATTCCCTCTTTTTGCTTTAATAAGTACTTTTAATAGTTTGATGAGCTCTTTCGACTATGCCTTGTCTCTGAGGATTGTATGGAATTCCTGTTATGTGAGTAATGCCAAATGATGAGCAAAATTGTTTAAAAGAGGTAGAAGTATAACCAGGACCATTATCTGTTTTTAACTGTTTTGGAACGCCCACAGTGGCAAAATTTTGTAAGCAATGAGCTATAATATCTTTAGTTTTTTCTCCGGCATGAAGGGAGCCCATCAAAAATCCGGAAGAAGTATCAACTGTAACATGCAAATATTTTAATTTTCCAAGTTCTGGCAAGTGTGTGACGTCCATCTGCCAAATATGGTTAGGTATCAGTCCTCTAGGATTGACTCCAAGATTAACTTGTGGTAAAAATGTCACACAATTTTGACATTGTTTTATTATATGTCTGGCTTCTTCCTTAGTTATTTTAAAACGCTTTTGTAAAGTATTAGCATTGACATGGAACCTTTTATGAAAATTTATAGCTTCTTCTATTGTGGAGAAAATATGTATGTCATGTGTAGATTTATCTGCTAAATCATTGCCCAAACTAAGGGCTCCAGGCAATCCTGTATGTTCCCTGATATGTCCTATAAAGAATGGATCTTTTCTGTCCCAGATTAGACTTTGTATAGTGGAAAACAAAGAGAAAACAGTAGAGGAAGGAGAAATCCTACCAGCATCTTCAAGGGATACTATAGCATTAACTATATACTGACTATCAGAAAATAAATTAAATACAGAATCTGTAAACATCACAAAAGCTTGTAACACTGCATTAAGCTCTACCTTTTGAGCTGATTGTTTGGGTACTAAAAATGTAAAAGTTTGATCAGGGGAACTACTGCTGCTGTACCATTATTTACCCATCAGTGAATATATTTGGAGCATTCATGATAGGTGTTTTCTTGTCATTTTTGGAAGAACTACAGGATGCGAGGACCAAAAAGACAACAAAGGATTAGATGGTAAGTGATTATCAAATGAAACATTAGATTTACACATGATTATTGCCCAAGTATTTAACTCATTAGCTAACTCATCAATTTGATCCATAGTATATGGAGTAATAATTTTATTGGGAGAAATCCCAAACACTCCCTCTGCTGCTTTTATTCCTTTGAGTATTAATTGTCCTACAGCCTCGGGATACCTAGTAAGAATAGTGTTAGGAGAATAAGATAAATGTATCCACAATAATGGACCTTCTTGCCAAAATACTCCTGTAGGAATATTTTTTGTTGGTAGTACAATAAATAATAAAGGCAAACTTATATTAATGCCTTTCGTGCTTCAGGCGTTAACATGCGGGGTGAATTTGGATCTGATGGACCTTTTAGGATATCAAATAAAGGTCCCAACTCTCCTGTTATGCCTAGATAAGGCCTTATCCAATTTATGTCTCCCAATAAATTTTGAAAGTCCTTAAGTGATTTGAGTTGATCTACTTGTATTTGAATTTTTGGTGGACGGACCATGGTTGAGGATAATAGAACTCCTAAATAATTAATTGGAAAATTTAATTGTACTTTATCTATTGATATCTCTAAATTATAATTTTTAAATAAATTTGTAAGTGTGGCATAACATTCTAGCAATGTGTTTTTATCTTTATGTGCTAATAATACATCATCCATATAGTGAAATATTTGTAGTTCAGGATTTTGATTTCTAAGTGGCTGGATTGCTTTGTTAACATAAATTTGACACATAGTTGGGCTGTTAGCCATCCCTTGAGGGAGTGCTTTCCATTCATATCTCTGATCAGGACCTTCATGATTCAGTGCAGGGATAGTAAATGCAAAACGTGGACTATCCTCAGGATGAATTGGAATTGAAAAAAAACAATCTTTAATATCTATAGCTAAAACATACCAGGTTTTTGGCAAAGCAGATAATTGAGGAATCCCTGATTGAGCAGGTCCCATAATAACCATCTCATTATTAATGGCTCTTAAATCTTGCAATAATCTCCATTTACCAGATTTCTTTTTGATGACAAAAATGGGAGTATTATGGGGAGATACGGAAGGTTGTATATATCCCTCCGCTAATTGTTGTTTGACCGGGTCATGGGCTACTTGTATCTTTTCTTTAGTCAGGGGCCACTGAGGAACTGGTCTTTCTGATTTCCAAGTAATTTTGATTGTCTCAGTGGCCCCTTCTGAAAACCCAATCCATGTCTATTTATTCCTTGATCTATTTGAATTGGTGCTGTTATACCTTGTTCTTGTTCTCCTAATCTTTTTTTCTTTCCTAAAACCTTGTCTAGCCCTAGTAGTGGGCGCATTAGGATTGATGTTATTTGTTAATGTCAAACCTAATTGATCTAGGACATCTCGTCCCCATAAATTTATAGGAAGATGATCCAATACATATGGCTGTATAGTTCCTTCATATCCTTCAGGATCCTTCCAATCTAATACCATTGCACTTCTATGGGGATTAGTTGCCACTCCTAGGCCTCGACGTGTTTGAGTGGCTTGTTGTAATGGCCAATGTTTTGGCCATTTTTTTTTTAAGAGACAGAGAGAGAGAGAGAGAGAGAGAGAGAGAGAGAGAGAGAATTTTAATATTTATTTTTTTCTTAGTTTTCAGCGGACACAACATCTTTGTTTGTATGTGGTGCTGAGGATCGAACCCCAGCCACACGCATGCCAGGCGAGCGCACTACCACTTGAGCCACATCCCCAGCCCCATGTTTTGGCCATTCTTGATGAGATATGATGCTAAGGTCAGCACCTGTGTCCAGTAGCCCATTAAATTCATGTCCTTGAATATTTAGTTTTAGCATTGGGCGAGAATCTAAATTTAAAGACAGCATAGCCCAATCTATACCTGTGGAGCCTAATCCCCTGGAACCTCTTTCTACAGTACAACTGGAAAATTTATCATGCAGGCTGGGTATTATTAATAACTGTGCTATTCTATCTCCTGGTGAAATTATTGATATACCTCTTGGAGAACTAGCTATAATTTTTATTTCACCTACATAATCGGGATCAATTACCCCAGGACTTATCATAAGTCCTTTTAGTGTAGAAGAACTGTATTCCAATAATAAGCCTACTGTTCCTTGGGAAAGAGGTCCTTTTACTCCTATGGGAATGATTTGAATTCCCATCTCTGGAGTTAGTACTGCTCTGGTGGAGGCGCAGATGTCCAACCCTGCGCTCCCTCTGGTTTGTCTGATGGGATTTAATGGATAATGTGTCCTGGGCACTACCCTGATGGTGTTGCTGGGTTCCTCCATTGCCCTGTATATTTGTGGTTGTGGGCCCTGGAGCATTGGGCCCCCCAGTCTGTTTTTTGGCAATGGAGCCCGATGCTTTTCTCCACGATATCGTGGGTAAACACCTGGTCCTTGTCCATTTTTTGATAATGGAGTACCCTCTATGGTGGTTTGAGAACAGCATTCATTAGCCCAATGTCTCCCTTTATGGCATCGTGGGCAAATACCCGGTATTCTACTCCTTTGATACCTAGCTTTGTTAAACCCTCCTCCTATGGGGCAACTCCTTTTAAAATGTCCTGTTTGTTCACAGTTGTAGCATGTTTTTGGCCTGGCATCTAAAGCCTGTTGTACTGCAGCTGCCAAGACTTGCCCTTGTTCATTAATGTCTCTACATAATTTGATATATGTGTTTAAATCTCCATGTTTCCATGGTCCAATGACCTCTCTGCAGCAACGATTTACTTGCTCAAAAGCCAGTTGTTTTATTAATGGCATTGCTTGTTCTGTATCCCCAAAAACTCTGGCAGCTGTTTGAATAAGCCTATCTACAAATTCAGCGTAAGGTTCATTAGCTCTCTGTATTATCTTAGATAATTGACCTTGTAAATCTCCATGTCCTTGTAAAGTCTTCCATGCCCTAACTGCGTCTGCAGCAATTTGTGCATATATAGCAGGATCATATTCAATTTGTTGCCGTTGACCCTCATAAGGTCCTTTTCCTAACAACATATCTAGATTTCTTTGAGGGTAACCGGCTTCTGCATTTCGCCTAGCTGTCTCCGTGCAAAATTCTTCATTGGCAACCTTCCATAATAAATATTGTCCTCCATTTAGCACAGATTTACACATGCTAGCCCAATCTGCTGGCGTCATGTTCAAGTTGGTAATGGATTCGACCATCCTTACAGTGAAGGGTGCATGGGGACCATAGGTTGTTACAGCCTCCTTTAACTGCTTCACTGTTTTGAAATCTAAAGCACGGTGAATTTGCTGCCCTCCTGCCTGCTCAAGTACAGGGCATGCTAATCTTTGAGATCCTGTCTCAGGATCCCATTTATCAACTACGGGGGTTGAGGGCCACTCAGCTGTCTCTATAGGTGGAGCTGTTGGTTGAATTACGCCCTCTGGTGATAGAACGGTGTTACTCGCAGCCTCCTGTTGTAGGTTTTTCCCTAATAGCCCCTTTTCCTTTAAATTTTCTTCCCCTGACTAGCTCGAGAGACCTTCTCTTTTGCTTGATCTAAAATGTCTTTCTCCATGGTCTGAACCTCTAACAATTTACTTAACACTCTTTCGGTTTGTTTTTTACTAATTTCTAATCTACTATAAAGATAACGCAACCCAATAAGATAACACAAAACAAAACGGAAACAGAATGAAACAAAAACGGAACAAAAAAATCGTTGTATCAATTTTCTCTTCCTCAGGGCCGAACAACTTCAAACCTTGAGCCAACCATTTTTCCCAGTTTGCCTGAGAAAGTTCTAGGGATAGGCAGCTTGAAACAAAAACAAAATAAATCAAAACAAGAACACATTGTTTTTTGAAATGGTCACCCATTCTCTAGCCTTCCCTCAGAGGTGAGCAATTTCACTTACCTCTGAGCTTCAAGTGTTCCCCGCACGGGCCACCAAATTCCGCAGTCTGGCTGGGCACAAAATCACGAGCTACTCAAGCAGGAACAAGCTTTATTTCCAAACCTCCCGCAATTGCCACTCTCATGGCCTTCTCCCGAGACACACCGCACCAACAGGAAATCCCTCCTCTGGAATTCCCTCCTACGGCACTTCCCCAACCAATGGGAACTCTCAGGGAGTCCTGGGTGAGCTCCAAAGTAGCAGGCCCAGGCAAACAGCAGGGGTCTAATCTCCAATTGAATGCACATCTTAACATAATCATTATCATCTCAATGGCTTGCTGGTGTCACCTTTCAACCAAAAATGCCATGCATCATTCCTACTTGGCTATGGCTCTCAGCAGAGAAGGAACCTGCCTTCACTTGCCCCTTACACTCTACCAGATCCATGATGAGCTATTGGAGACAAAGTAAAGGTTTTAATAGTTACGATGACCCTAACCCTTCTGAAGTTAAAGTCTTCATTTTGGGATTCCATGTTTTTTATGGTGATAATCATTTCTCTTGAAAGAATCCTCCACACAAAGACACTTCGCCAGGAGAATTCCAATTTTATTGCAAAAGGCTGTGTGCTTATATAGATCTAAGGGGGGATGGCTTAGATAAATGGCAGGCCACCCGTTTATTGGCAAGTTCTTCCAGATATCAGCTCCGGAGCCCAGAAATTAGTTCTTATTGGGGATAAGGTTCCCAGCCAGAGAGATTTGAAATTGGCACCAGCGGCGGGAGAGTTCCCCACGAGGGAACTTTTCGCGCCAGTGAAAAAAAGGGGAAAGTAGGAAGAGAAGGTCGTTAGGCACCATGTTGGGGTTTTTTTCTGGGGTGCGGCTGCTGTTTATGCCTTTCCCAACATCTCTCACCTGAGGTACTTTATGTGTAAGGGAAGACAGACCCTCTGGAGGTGATACCGGCATTTTTGTATTTCGCTGCTTTAGGGAGTGGGGAAGAAAGGCACAGAGCCAGCGGTCAGCACTGCTGCCTGTTTGGTTTGGATGGTGAGGACATTACAAATGCTAAATGGGTAAAATGCTGATCTCCTTCCCCAGATATGGTATGGAGGTTAAAAGCATGATCTCTGGATTCTTAGGTTTGAAATCTTAACTCCACCATAGACTGGCCATGTGACTCTGGGTAAGTTAGGATGGAGATTGAGAATGAAATGGATCTGCGAATCCAAAGCCCTGGGAGAGCCTGACGCATGGTGAGCTGCACATGATATGCTCCTGATGCAGTGGTGGTCCACTTTATGCTTTGAACATAGCCTTGCTGATGACTGATATGCCACCGAGACTTTTTTTTTGGAGGTGGGGGTACCAGGGATTGAACTCAGGGGCACTTGACCACTGAGCCACATCCCCAGCCCTATTTTGTATTTTATTTAGAGACAGGGTCTCACTGAGTTGCTTAGCTCCTCCAAGTTGCTGAGGTTGGCTTTGAACTCAGCCTCTGGAGTGACTGGGAATTACAGGCAAGCGCCACCATGCCTAGCAACTAAAATTTATTTTTAAAAAGACAATTTTCTTTTTCTGTCTCTCTCCCTCATACTCTCTAATTGCTCCCTATCCCTATCTCAGGGGAAACAGGGACAGAGATATCTATCCTTGAGCACACACCCAGCATAGGAACAAAGTAATCCAAACTTTTGGGATGGCCCTAGAAAATCTCAGAAATTACTGTCTCCCAAATTATCAAGTGAATTATAAGTCCAATGGAGAATGGGTGGAGTGTAGCTTTTGAATTACCTCTTTTAAGCCCCCTGTTCCCCCGATGAGGAAAACCACAGTGTCTGGGACAGGAGTTCCCTGTGTTTCTCCTTTGCTAGCAAAATAATAAAAGTTCTTTTTCCTTTTTCTCAAAATTGTGTCCTTGTTACTGGGTCAGTACTGGGGACAAGGACTGAGCTTTTGATAACAATGAGAATGAGGATGGCCACCTTGGTATAGCCATGGAACCTCGACTGGGTATAAGACTGACCTGCCTATTTGGGATTTTTGTCTTTAGGGACAACAAAGAGAGCTCTGATGGAGGACTCCAAAGGCAATAGCTTTTGGAGTGTCAGAAGTGCTGTTGATCATAATGACTCTAGAGTGATGTGTGACAGCTGAGTCCCTGACTGTCCCATGCTGGAACTGGGAGTTGGCTTCTTCTCCCAGCTCTGTTGCCCGGGGAAAGAGGTGTTTGGCCTTTTCTCTGACTCTGAAAGATTTTTGTATGGTTTTATTTTCAGGCTTTCTCTAGCAGCTGTGTAGCAAATGCTCTTTAATGGGAATACATGTGGCCTCACCCAAACCACCCTGCATCTCCTGGCCAATGTGCAGGCACCCTGGGTGGTCTCTGCAATGGCTTCTGGCCACTCTGATGGGAAATGGAGCCAGAGAACTCAGCCCTAGCCCTGACTCCTCTGATCTGGTTTGGCTAGTTTAGCACTGGACCTGCCCAGTGGCCACATCTAGGGTGGGAATTAACAGGCATGAATGGCTTTAGGTCAGGCTAGTCCTAGGAGGCTCAACCCAGCCCCAGGCTAAATCCCAAGGGAAGATCCGCAGTAGACGTGCAGCACCAGTTCCAGTCTCCTCTGCTTGAAGAGTTGAAAATAACTTCAATCCTGGGTTCAAGCCATGGTTTGCACTTACCTAATTAATCTTAGACATATTAACTTTCTTGAGCCACATTTTTTTTCACAGGTATAAAATGGACATGATATTAATATTGAGTCCAAACAATTTTGTTTACAAGATGAGTAGATATACTGTGTACAAATTAGCTCGAATATAGGAGGTGCTCAATAAATGTTAGCATTATTATTATTATTAAGCATTATTATTTTAACACCCACCTCCCCTCCCCTTTCCAAGGGTGTCCTGTCCATCAGTGCCTTTTTCTACTCACATTACTCCTTTTGTCTAGAAATAGCTCTTTCTTTTCCACTGATCATTATGGAGCTTGTCCATTATTAATGCCCCTTTCTAGGCAGCCAAGGGAAGGGCCCATTTTGGAACCACCCAGAAAGAGTCTGTATTACTTTGGTAGGGCTGCCATAACAAAGAACCACAACTTGTTCCCCAGAACACACAAGATGTCTTTTTTCCGACATCAGACCTGGCACTTCTAATTCTTACCCTCAGTGACCATTGTCTTTATTGGCTAATTCTCCTACAGTAGAAGACTACATCCAGATTGTTGTCTGAGGGGACCTTTGGAAACCAGTCATCTGAGCCATGTCCTTACTTTTGGGGATCTGTGGTGTGGGGGGTGGGTGAAGAGTATAAAAGCAAGAAGCTGAAATATGTTATGCAGCAAGCATTAATGTTGAATTTTGCTTTCACTCAGTTATACACATGTTTAATGTCTCTTACTCCGTGCAAACACAGCTCCCAGGGTGCTGAAATGTGTACCTTCCTATTCTAACACCATCTACGGGGCGGAGGGGGCCAGGTGACAGCCAGCATCTCATTAGAGGGGTTTTCTTCCTGCCCAGGAAGGTGTAAACCACCCTAAAACTTAAAGTCTCAAATAACTAGTGACTAACAAAACACAAATAGCCAGACATATATTTACAAAATCGAAGCCCCTGATAGATGTAGTCTACATGGGCGCTGGAACTAGACAAAGAAAGATGGCTCCGGTGGTTTATTTAAGGGGGACATCAAAGGCAGGGATAAGGTTTCAAGGGTGGAGCCTTGAAACCTGGGTACCCTGGGAAGTTCCCAGTGCCAGATTTATCCCTGATTAGGCTGCGATGCTCAACATAGTCCACACACAGCCCACAGAGGGTTTGGGACTATTCACTCCCATTGTTTCCAGAGGACTACGGACACCAGGGACTAACAGCACATTTCTGCCTTCAAGGGGTTTATAAGCCAAGTTCCCCCTAAAAGAGCCCAGATTTCTTCTGTTAACAGTCTGCTGTCTGTGATTCTATTTCTACACACACACACACACACACACACACACACACATATATATATATTTTTTTTTTTTTTTTTTTTTTGGTACTGGGAATTGAACCCGGGAGCACCTAACCATAGAGCCACATCTCCAGTCCTTTTTTAGTTTTTATTCAGAGACAGAGTCTCTCTAAGTTGCTTAGGGTCTCACTAAGTTGCTGAGGTTGACTTTGAACTTGTGACCCTTCTGCTTCAGCCTCCAGAGCTGCTGAGATTATATACACATAAATTTTAAAAACATATTTGGGATTATGCTATTTCATAATTTGATTTTTTTCTGTCATGATCATTTCCTGCTTGATTTGAGGATATGTAAGCCAGAATTTTAAAATATCAACTTAATAAAGGTGATAGTTTTGACCCCACATGACTTACTCCTTTGTCTTACAGTTCATTTGGTTCAGTTGACAAAGGGGCTGCTATTTATTGAGACTTGGGAATCCTTCAACACCTCTACTATAGTCCTTTTAACTTCTTTTTTTTAAAATTTTTTTATTGGTTGTTCACAACATTACAAAGCTCTTGACATATCATATTTCATACATTAGATTGAAGTGGGTTATGAACTCCCAATTTTTACCCCAAATGCAGATTGCAGAATCACGTCGGTTACACATCCACAATTTTACATAGTGCCCTATTAGTAATTGTTGTATTCTGATACCTTTCCTATCCCCTACTATCCCCCCTCCCCTTCCCTCACATCTTCTCTCTCCTTTTAACTTCTTACTACTCTTAAAGACATGCTCATGTTTAAGAGCCTTACAAAGTGCCCAACACATTGTGTTTGTCGAATGAATGGATGAAAATGGGGGAGGGGATTACATAAAGAAATATCACCTCTAAAAAATAACTACAAAAATAGGACATTAGAGCCAAGCACTGTGGCACATGCCTGTAACCCCAGCAACTTGGGAAGCTGAGGCAGGAGGACTGCATGGTTGAGACCAGCCTTATCAACTTAGAGAGGCCCTAAGCAACTTTGGGAGACCCTATCTCAAAATAAAAAATAAAAAGGACTGGGATGTATGTAGCTCAGTGATCAAACACCTTGGATTCAATACTCAGTATCCCCCCACCCCCCCAAAAAAGGACATTATAAACTTCTAATTTTCTGATGTATAATTGGTTGTATTTATCAAGAGCCTAGAAAATATTTGTACTTCAGTTCAGAAATTCCACTTCTAGAAATTTATGCCAGGGGAATGCAATAGATGTGTGCAGACTTATATCAGGGATTTTGGCCAAAACATTATTTAAAATGTTAAATATCAAAACAACCTTTTTTTTTTAATTAGTCATAGTTCATTGTTATAAGCAACAGATGAAGCTGGCTATTTTAAGTTTTAAAAGGCCCAGATACAGTGGGCCTGGGATTGTAGCTCAGTGGTAGAGAGACCCTGGGTTCAACTCCAGTACCCCCCTGCACACACACACACACACACACACACACACACACCACCACCACCACCAAAAGAAATAAATAAAAATAAAATCATAAGTATTGCTCCCAGCTTCTCATCTGGGAGGACAGTTTTGCCTCACTGGTAGGAGAAGTCTCTGAACATAAGAAGCAGGCTCACATACAAAGGGAGCAAAGAGGCCTATGAGAATGACAAATAGTGTCCAAACCTCTGAGATCACTAAGCACTTCAAATGGCACCTATGGCACGTACAAATGATGCAACACTCTGGGAGTCCTTAAAAATTAGGCTCTCCAGTCAGGCACAGTGTTGCACATCTGTAATGTAACCCCAGTGTTTCCCAAGGCTGCAACAGGAACTTCCAAAGTTTGAGCCCAGCCTGGGCAATTTATCGAGACCCTCAGCAATTTGGTGAGACCTGTCTCAAAATAAAAGGGGCTAAGTCAAGGGAACATGAATACGCAGGCAGAGCTTTAATCAGGAAAAGACTGAAGCTGGGGAGAGTTTCTCCTTGGGGAGAAGGGGAACAACATGGTTGAGAGAAAAATCCATGTTGCACCCCCTGCACACACACAGAATGGGACAGCTGGTCACAGTGGCACTCCGTTACAATCCCAGTGATTTGAGTGGCTGAGTAGGAGGGTGGCAAAATCCCCAGCCTGAGCAACTTAGCTAGAACCTGTCTCAAAATTAAAAATAAAGAGGGCTGGGGATGTAGATCAGTGGTAGAGTGCCCCTGGGCTCAACCCCCAGTTCAAGAAAGAAGAAAGGAAGAAGGAGGAAGGAAAGGAGGGAGGAAAAGAGGAACAGACAAATCTCTTGTTGAGTAGCTGGAAGTGGATAAGGGTCTAGTATTTCTTTATAACTTTTTTATGGAGTTTCTTATAGAAAATTCTTGTGATATCTCCTGACATTGCCCTACACCTGACATTTATGGTTGATCTGGTTAATAAGAGGGTGAGGAGGGGAACATTTCATACACTATACGAGTGGGAGGGTAGGAAGAGAATTTTAATGGGTGAAGGTTATGAACAGAGGCCCAAGAGTGAAAGATTTTAGAGGGTAACATTATAAATTAAGGCCCCAAAACTTACCTGTCATTTTGTCTAATTGGGTCCTTGACTCTTTCAGTATAAAACCAATTTTTTTTTTCTTTTTGCTACCGGGGATTGAACTGAGGGGCACTTGACCACTGAGCCATACCCCCAACCCTATTTTGTATTTTATTTAGAGACAGGGTCTCACTGAGTTGTTCAGCGCCTTGCGATTGCTGAGGCTGGCTTTGAACTTGCAATCCTCCTGCCTCAGCCTCTGGAGTCGCTGATATTACAGGTACCATTTGTTTTAAATGGAGACTGCAGCCACTCTGGTGTGTCCAGCACAGGCTTAACTAAATGTTCACAGGAACATTTCCTAACTTTTGTCTCACTCCACTGCCTTTTCCTCTTTAAAGTTCTGCTCACCTTTAGGGATTTCAAAGATGGAATATTTTGAATGAAAAAAGTTTCTTATATCTTCCTTCAAAGCTGGCTTTGAATAAAATATATTTTTCTTCTAATCCAACTCTGAATATTCCTGGAGTAGCATGCGTTGTCGCCTGGCCTCGTCCTCCCCATCAGTATTAGAACCACCTGGTAACAATTGCAAGTTTGAGGTCAGTCTTGGCAACTTAATGAATCCCTGTCTCAAAATAAATAATAAAAAAGGGCTGGAGATGTAGTTCATTGGTACAGTGCCCCGGGGTTCAGTCCCCAGTACCAAAGTAAAAAGAAAAAAAAAAAAGAAGCAAATCATATCCATGAGTTTTGTATCCACTAATTGAATCAACCTCACATTGAAAATATTAAAAAGAAAAAAATTTATGTATCTATTGAACATGTACATATTTTTGTTATTATCCTCTAAACAATGCGGTTTAACAGTTATTTACATAGCATTTACTTTGTGTTAGATATTATAAGTAATATAGAGATCATTTAAATTATAAGAGGCTATATGTAGGTTATATGCAAATACTACACCATTTTGTATAAGGTCTTAAGCAGTCTTAGATTTTGGTACTTGCAGCGTTCCTGGATGTAATCCCCTGTGCAAATGAGGGACAGTTTCATATACAGCAGATTGTTAATAGAAGATTCTCGGTGTTGGGGTGTGGTGGTGTATACCTGTAATCCCAGCAACTGGAGGCTGAGGCAGGAGGATTGCAAATTCAAAGCCAGCCTCAGCAATTTATCGAGGGCCTAAACAATTTAGTGAGATCTTGGCTTAAAATAAAAAGGGCTAGGGATGTGACTCACTAAATAAAACATCCTTGTTAACTTTTTTTTTTCTTTTATAAGCAAAACATCTTTATAACAAGCTGTCCAGGAGCACACTAGCACTACTCAAGAGAAAGAAACTGCTAGTAGACTTTATTAAAAAAAAAAAAAAAAAAAAGCCAGGCATGGTGGCACATGCTTGTAATCCCAGTGGCTCCAGGAGGATCCCAAGTTCAAAGCCAGCCTCAGCAAAAAAGCAAGATGCTAAGCAACTCAGTGAGATCCTGACTAAATAAATTACAAAATAGGGCTGGGGATGTGGCTCAGTGGTTGAGCACCCCTGAGTCCAATTCCTGGTACCCACCCTCACACACAAAAAAAGTTGGTGCCTGGGACGAAACCCATAGGCCCTCTACCACTGTGAGACACGGTCTCTCTGAGTGTTGAGTCTAGTCTCAAACTCCTCCTGCCTCAGCCTCCTGAGCTCCTGGGGTTCCAGATGTGTGGCATTTTTCTGGGTGGCTGGAACTTCAGATGCACCTTCTCTAAATCTGTGAGAGCTTAGGTGAAAAGGCCAGAGAGCTAACTTGAGGTTTTCCTTCCCACAACTATTGATAGGCAGTCAACAAACATGAGTAGTGGGAACATGAGAATAAGGGGATACTTCCATAAACTGGGCCTATTGTGCTGACCATCCCACCCTCCACATGCTTTCTCTTAAATTTTTTTTTTTTATTTTTTGGTACCGGGGAGGAACCCAGGGGGTGCTCAACCACTGAGCCACATCCCTAGCCTTTTTATTTTGAGACAGGGCCTTGCTAAATTGCTCACTGAACTGCTAAGACTGCCTTGAACTTGGAATCCTCTTGTCTCAGCCTCTCAAGCCACTGGGATTACAGGCAGGCAGCCACTTTCTTTAAAAAAAAAAAAAAAAACACAATTTACCACTGTCTATGGTGTTGCCTGTAATCCCAGTGTCCCAGGAGGCTGAGATAATAAGGTTGAGGCCAGCCTCAACAATTTAGTAAGGCCCTAAGTAATTTAGCAAGACCTTGCCTCAAAAAAAAAAAAAAAAAAAAAAAAAAAAAAGCTAATAATGTAGCTCAGTGGTAGAGCACCTCTGGGTTCAATCCCTAGTACAAAAAAAAAAAAAAAACCAAGCAACCAAGCAAACAAAAATAACCCCAATTTACTGAGGCTTCTCTGACCCCCACCCCCACTCTGTGCAGACTTAAATCAATAGGATATGCTATATTCCTTTGAGAACAACTGGTTAAGGCTAAAGAGAAATACAGGCCCAAAGCCTCCTCCCTGCTGATAAGAAGAACAGGAGTTTCCCCAAAGGTAAAAACCATTTCAAGTCAGAGGGGCTGGGGATGTGGCTCAAGCGGTAGCGCGCTTGCCTGGCATGCATGCGGCCCGGGGTCACATCTTCACCAACCAGTTGTTGGACTCCTCCTTCACATCTAGCAGTGGAATTTTTGACCTTAGGTGGTCCTCTCCAGAATTGTCTGGGTGGCCATTCATGGGGGAAGGGGGGGGCTTCATCTTCAAGTCAATCTCATGTTAATGTCAGCCACCAGTCAGTGCTTACCTTACTGTGCCTGCCACTAAAGAATCCCCTCTTCTAGAATAGATGGGGGCACTTGGGGCCAAAACTCCGATTTGTATTTTTGGTGGTGTTGGTGATTGAACCCAGAGCCTTGTGCATGTGAGGCAAGCACTCTTCCAACTGAGCTATATCCTCAGCCCAATAACTCTTAGTTTTATCTTGACAGTTACAGGCCCTGTCGGGAGTTACTCCTATAAATCCTTCTTTCTGGATGCATTTCCCCCAATTAGCTCCTTTAACTCTTGTTTGTTTATCCTCGAGGTTTGTGGACCAATGTTTTTCTAGTTTATCTGCTACAAGTTATTTATTCATCTGCCTTGAAGTAGTTTAAAGAAAACTTTAAGAGTAACTTAAACTAAACCCATAATCTTGCTATGCATTCCACTGCTCATTACTAACTACTACCTAAGACTGTGACCTTTATACAGACCAGATTCCAGGACCAAGGAGAGATAAGATAATTAGAAGGAAAACCCTCAACCGGAAAGTCTATGAGAACAAGTTCCAATTAGAACTGGTCAGCACAGGTCAAGGTGACCCAGGGCTGCCTTGGATCTATAGCATGTCATTATAATAGTAAAATCCCTCCATGGGGTAAGAGCAGACACAGAGGGGACTTGAAAGTCTGAGACAATCCTGCTGTCATTCAAAAGTCAGAGATGGGCCTGGGCATTTTTGTTTTGTTTTTAAGTTTTTAAGTACTAGGGATTGAACCCAGTGACTTTTTACCACCAAGCTATATACCCAGCACTTTTTATTTTTTATTTTGAGACAGATTCTCACCAAGTTGCTTAGGGCCTCACAAAGTTGCTGAGGCTGGCCTAGAACTTGTGATCCTCCTGCCTCAGCCTCCCAAATCATTAAGATTACAGGTGTGACACGCATGCACCACCATGCCCATTTAGGCAGGACTCTCTGGAAACTTCTCTGAAACTACTACTCCCCCTCCCAAATAAAATTGGAGGTCAGGAGGGGCACGCTGTCCTTTTCCTTTTGATACTAGGGACTGAACCCAGGGGCACTACTTAACCACTTAATCACATCCCCAACTCTTTTTATATTTTATTTAGAGACAGGGTCTCACCAAGTTGCTTAGGGCCTTGCTAAATTACTGAAGCTGGTTTTGAACTCACAATCCTCCTGCCTTAGCCTCCTGGACTGCTAAGATTACAGATGTGTAATCTCTTCTAATAAACTTCCGCCTGCTACTGTGTAACTTGCTTGTAATTCTTCAGACAAAATTGAAAAAACTGGTGGTTGCAAATTTCCCACCCCACCCCCACCCCTGTTGTTGTTTTAGCTCAGGCTCCAAGGGCAGATCTCACTTTGTAACAAACATTACCTTGTCAGCTTCTGTAAAATGCACCTCACATAGGAATAGGCCTGAGGGTCAGGGCAAGTTGGGGGCACCTTTCTCTTCCTTTCCCACTGAGAGGGGGCATATTCAAGGCAGGTCATTCGGAATACACCTGCCTCTCCAACCCCCACCGTGGTCTTAGTTGGGTGGGTAAAAGACTACTTTGGGGTCCTGAGATTTGGCAGTGGAAAAAGTATGGCCAGCTGTGTAAGGCACAGGTGGAAATAAACAGATTACTCCAATTTGAGCTCCGAGACTTTTTTCAATTAGAGAGTCTTGGGTGCAGAAGAAAGAAAAAGGTCAAGCTCTCAAGAGTTTAAAAGACCCGGGAGCCAGGTGCAATGGTGCACACCTGTAATCCCAGCAACTCAGGAGGCTGAGGCAGAAAGATGACAAGTTCAAGGCCAGCCTCACCAATTTAGTGAGACCCTAAGTAATTTAGCAAGACCTGTCTCAAAATTAAGAATAAAAAAGGGAGTAGGGATGTGGCTCAGTGGTAAAGCAGCCCTGAATTCAATCCCTGGTACTAAATAAATAGATAAATAAACAAATGACAGGGGAGACAGGCATAATTTTGTACAGTTATCATCCTAGCAACTCAGTAGGCTAAGGCAGAAAGATGACAAGTTCAAAGCCAACCTGGGCAACTTAGCAAGACTGTGCTGCCCCCCCCCCCAAAAAAAAAATAAATAAATGAAAGGAGGCGTACTGGGGGTATGTAGCTCAGTGGTAAAGTGCCCCTGGGTTCAATCCCCAGTACTGCAAGAAATATATATATTTTAATTAAAAATAATTAAAATCAAAAGTGGGACAAAATTTAAAATTAGCTTAAGAAGGCTGGGGGTGTAGCTCAGTGGTTGAGGGCTTGCTTAGCACATGTGAGGCCCAAGAGCCTGTTCCCAGCATGAGTGGGATTTAGCCTAAGAATAGATAGCCAAAGTTTATTGCATTGAAGAGAAAGAAGACAGAAGTTCAGCACACCAGGAATACTACCAACCTGCCAGGCAGTGGGCTGATGGCTTTAGGGCATATTAGTCACTCCAAAAGGGGCTGCCCTGTGCCAAGGGCCTAAGGGATTCAGGCACAATTTCCTAAGGACTTCTAAATTCTTACCAATAAAATAATTCATTTTCACAGACCACATAAACTAGTGACATCTCCAGGAGTATCTTAAAAATCCCTTGTTTTATCAATTTACACTTTATTAAAGTGTAGATCCCTAAGGTTGGGGGTGTAGCTCAGTGGTAGAGGCCTTGCCTGGCACACAGAAGGCCCTGGGTTGGATTCCCAGCACTGGGTGTGTTTGTGTAGATGTGTTTATTGATTTATATTTATTTATATATGAAACATAGACAGGATCCTAAGCATGCTGAACCCTTGGAATGCCCAGGGAAGGGTCTGGGAATCTCCAGCATGTTAGGCACTGTCGGGTTTGAGAACCTGTAGACAGCTGCCCTCTTCCAGGTCTATCCAAGGTCTGAACAAAGGCGCCAGCTCAGACCTAGGTTCTGGCGATGGCTCTGCTGCTCAGACATATGACCTTGAGCCCTCATTTTGCTTCTTTGTACTGTCAGACAGGGAAATAATACCCCACACTTCTGAGCAAGGCTGCTGGAGGATGAGATAAGAGAGATAACAGAAATGAAGGCCTGTTGAAAGTCAACTGATCCTGCAAATGTGAGGCAGTGAGCCTGCATCAGATAACTTCAGGGGCTTGGAAGGTTCAGAACATGGTGTTCTGGTGGGGTCAGGTGAGATTTCAAGGGAGACAGTGGGAGGGGCAAGTCAGGAAACTGGGGAAGGGGAGGGGCAGCCAGAGGTTTTGGCACACCGAAGCCAGCCAGGAAGGGCAAACGTCACTCACTCCAGGCGAGGCTGGATGGTGGCTTTGTGTGGTTTCATTGGAGCTAAACTGCCAACAGTCCCTGTGGTCCTCCAGCACCACCCTCCTGGCAAGAGATGGTGTGGCTGTCTGCAAGTCAGAGGTTGGTGCCTACCCTGGCAACTTCCAAGCCTGACAGCCAAGCTGCATTGGTCTGGCAGTCAGTTGGAGAGAAGCGTCTGCTGCAGGGTGGCCTTGCTGGGGCTGTTCGGATGTGGCTGAGCCATCATGCAGGTCAAGATGAGGTGAAAGAGGCAGACACAGAAATGCTGGACCCTGAGCAAGATTCCCAGGTCCTGGTCCTGACCTCCACCCTCATCCCGAATATGGTATTCATCACCCCCTCATTCAGTTAATTGCTGATCGCCTACCATAGACCTTGTGCAAGGTGCCAGGAAGACCACACTGTAAAACACCCCATTCCTCTTTCCCAGCTGCTTGTACAGTGGTTCTTTTTATCCTTGGGTTTGTATGCAAATCCCTGGAGAGATTGTTAAAATCTCTGATTCCTCAGTCCCCAGCCTGGGAGATTCTGATTCAACACGTCAGAGAGGGGAAGGAGGAAACTGCCTATCAAAGAGTTGTTCAGACTACCCTGTGGGTAGTCTTCCCCCAGGATTGGAGAAACCCAGCTCTGACCTAATTTCTTGGTGGAAGGCAGCCTGTGAGAATGTCTCAGATTCGAAGTGGACCCCTGCCTCCCCAGGGAGTTGGCTTTGGAGGTAGAGGAGGAAAGGGTGCCCCCTGGTGGACAACTGAGGTGGTTGGGACTTTGCCGCCACCCATCCTCTTCTTGGCGTGCTTGTGTTTGTGAGATGTCTGGCCTCGCTGGGCAGCTAGTGCTGGCTTGAGTCCCCTGTGCTTTGTGATTGTAGGCAGCTGGCTCTGGCTGGTGCCTTCTTTTTTTCCCCCTGAATATCTTATTTTCCAATCTGGCTTTTGGCAAACTGTGAGTCTAGGTTTTACTTCCCACCATTCCAGAATCTCATCTGTTTTCAGACTCAATAAGTTATTGTGATACTTCTACCCACCCTTAAAACTATTTGATGCAGAATCTATGTTAGGAAATCTGTTAAATGCACACAATGAAGTCAGAATTCTATTTCCCCTCATCGAGTTTTCAAAATTCTGCGGCCACACTAGAACAATTATTTAGAAGGAAAATGACCAGGTTTTACATTTGTTTAATCTGAAGGAAAATAGATTGTATCTTGAGTCTCGAGTCCAGATACATCTGGGTAAGATTTTTTTTTTTTTTCTTTTCTTCTGTTTTTCTTTTCTCTTTGTTCAGGGCAAAAGTTTTTGGTAATGGTAATGGAACCCAATGACACTTTACCACTTGCTACATCCCCAGCCCTTTTTACTTTTTTTTTTTTTTAATATTTATTTTTAGGTGTAGATGGACACAACATAATGCCTTTATTTTTATGTGGTGCTGAGGATCAAACCTGGGTCCCACCCGTGCTAGGCGAGCGATCTACCGCTGAGCCACAATCCCAGCCCCATTACTTTTTACTTTAAGACACAGTCTCACTGTTGCTTAGGGTCTCACTAAGTTGCTAAACCTGGCTTTGAATTTATGATCTTCCTGCCTCAGCTTCCTGAGTCACTTTTCCAATATTTTTAAAGAGTTTTTGTGGAGGAGCTAGGGATGTAGCTCAGTGGTAGAGTGTTTGCTTGGCATGCATGTGGTCTTCAATTCAATTCCCAGTATTGTGCCAAAAAAAAAGTATATATATATTTAAATACACATACATATATGAAGAAGAGAGAGAGAGAATATTAAAATGGGCTGTTTCTAAAAAGAAAGAAAAAAAGAAAAGAAAAACAAAGAGTGAAGTTTTCCAAATTATACTACTCTTTATTTTTTTCTTTCTGATACTGTGGGTTAAGCTATATCCCTAGCCCGTTTTATTTTTTTGTTTCTTTCTTTCTTTTGGGGGGTACTAGGGATTGAACTCAGGGGCACTTAACCACTGAGCCACATCCCAGCCCTCTTTATATTTTATTTTGAGACAGGGTCTAAATTGCTTAGGGCCTCACTAAATTACTAAGGCTAGCTTTGAACTTGCAATCCTCCTGCCTCAGTCTCCCAAGCTACGAGGATTACAGGTGTGTACCACACCCGACTTTACTTCTCATTTTGAGATAGGATCTCACTAAATTGCTGAGGCTGGCCTCCAACTCATGATCCTTCAGCCTCAGCCTCCTGAAGAGTTGGGATTACAGCATGGGCCACTATGCACAGCAAAACTTTCCAAATTCTAGAAATGGTTAGATGATTTATTGTGTCCTTGGAAAATTAGCTCAGCCTTTGATTGAAATGATTTTAAAAGGACTGGAAGATAAATCAGAGTGGTTCTATGCCTGGGCCCTGTCATGGGACTGTCTGGGCTCCCTCAGCTCTACCATTTAACCCTGCAGCCTCAGGCAAGCTTTTCTAATTTCTGGTTACTTAGTTTCCTGATCGGTAAAATGACAATGTGAGGACCACCTTGTTGGTCCATTAATGAAGATTAAAGGAGGTAATCTGTGTAAAGAGGTTAGCACAGTGCGCAACACAGAGCTACGCCTGCCCTGAGGATCACCATCATCGTCATCTCTCGCTGTTATGGAGGCCATCAGTCTACTTTCTATAAAGCAATGTGACCACTTCAACAGTTTTTTTTCTCATATTTTAACCCCTTTAGTTCTGAGTAAAGCTTTGGGGGATTTGTTTTCCAAGCTTGAACAATAGATAGCCCATGCCAGGCTCTGAACTAAGCATGTTACATTACATTTCTCCTTTCATTCATTCAACCTTGATAATGCAGATAAGATCACAGCTGAGATAGGATCTTAGCAGCGATTGCATTGTGTTCTGGGCTCTGGAGTTTTTTAAGGAAAGGACTCCAAACAAGAAAGACCTGAGATTAGGTAAAAGTATAGCAAAGTTGGGCCTGCAAATTGGTGCAACCACTCTGGAAAGCAGTATGGAGATTCCTGAGAAAACTTGGAATGGAACTCCTTGGCATATCTCCAGAGGACTTAAAATCAGCATACTACAGTGACACAGCCACATCAATGTTTAAAGCAGTTCAATTCACAAGTAGCTAAACTGTGGAACCAACCTAGATGCCCTTCAACAGATGAATGGATAAAGAAAATGTGGTACATATACACAATGGAATATTACTCAGCCTTAGTGAAGAATGAAATTATGGCATTTGCAGGTGAATGGATGGAACTAGAGAATCATGCTAAGTGAAATAAGCCAATCCCAAAAAACCAAAGGCTGAATATTTTCTCTGATAAGTGGATGCTGATCCATAGTGAGGGAGAAAGAGGGGGGAAAGAATGAAGGAACTTTGGTTTGTGTAGAGGGCAGAGAGGGGAGGAGGGGAGCTGTGGGGATTGGGAAGGACAGTAGAATGAGACAGACATTATTACTTTATATACATGTATGATTACACTACTGATGTGACTCCGCACCATGTTCAGCCAGAGGAGTTGTGCTCCATTTGTGTACAATGTGTCAAAATGCATTCTATTGTCATGTATAACTCATTAGGTTAAATTTTAAATTAGTTTTTTAAAAAGCCAGGTATGGTGGCACACATCTGTGATCCCAGCAGCTCGGGAGGCTGAGGCAGGAGAATCACAAGTTCAAAGCCAGCCTCAGCAAAAGCAAGGCGCTAAGCAACTCAGTGAGCATCTTTCTCTAGAAAAAAAATACAAAATAGAGTTGGGGATGTGTCTCAGTAATGGAGTCCCCCTGAATTTAATCCCTACTACCCCTCAAAAAAATTTTTTTTAAAGTATAGCAAAGTTTATTAGAAAGAAGGTGAGCACCCTAAAGAGAAAAAGTGAGTCCTCTCAGAGAAGAGAGGGACAACTCAGTCTTTGCATCTCAGTTTTTATTGGGGCATAGGAAGAGATGGTTAGAAGATCCCACCCATGTAACACCTCTCTGTCTTGATTGGCAGACCACTTTAGCTAACAACCTAAGGGCAACTCTTGGTCATCTTGGCCTGGCCAAGGGGTCCTAGTTGGAATTGGTTTTACAGAATTTACGGTGGGAGGGCCCCAGTCTTCATCATCCTGCTTTCCTAGGTTGGGGAATCTGTGTAGTTTGTGTAGAGTCTTGCTTAAGGCGTCTTAGCAATTAGGCCCTTCTGAGCAAACATACCCTTTCCTCCCCTGAATTTATCTCTCTTCCTCCTGTTGTAAGAAGGATCCTTCACAGGGCTGTGATCACGCAAGTCTCCTGAAATAGCTCTTGCCAGACCTTGTGGCACCTTTGAGGCAGGGCCGATGATTAACTGATTTGCTCTGTGCTAACTATTTTCTTAAACTGCTGACCTGCTGCTCAGGTCTAACTGCTGCTACCCAACATCATCTCCACGAGGTTGTTATCTTACTGCTAACATTTCATGTTGATGAGGAAACAAGGAAACAGAAAAAAAAGTGAAGTAATTTATGAAAATCTTAGAGCTATCCAGTGGCAGAACTAGCTTTTATTTATTTATTTATTTTAGTTGTAGGACACAGTACCTTTATTTTATTTATTTGGGGCTGAGGATCAAACCCAGTGCCCCCTGCATGCAAGGCAAGCACACTACCACTGAGCCACAATCCCAGCCCTGGCCAAGCTAGCTTTTTAACTCAGATCTATTCTTCCTATTTCATGTGAGTAAATGCTTCCCCACTCTGAGTTCTGATATATACTTTTTTCTTTTTTGTTGTACTGGGGATCAAACCTAGGGCCTTAGGCATACAAGGTAGGTACTCTACCACTGAGCTATATCCCTAGTTCCCTGATGCCTTTTATTTGTTTATTTTTGGTACTGGGGATTGAACCACTGAGTTATATCCCCAGTCCCTTTTATTTTTCTGAGACAGGTCCTCACTAAATTGCTGAAGGTCTTGCTGAATTACTGAGACTGGCCTTGAATTTATGACCCTCCTGCTTTAGCTTCCCAAATTGCTGGGATTATAGGCATGTTCCACTTGGCCTGGTAAGGCCAGTTAACGGGGAGGAGGAGGAAGAGGAGGGGGGAGGGGGAGGAGGTGGGGGGGGGATTGTGACTCAGTGGTAGAGCGCTCCCTAGCATGGGCGGGACCCGGGTTCGATCCTCAGCACCACATAAAAATAAAGGCATTGTGTTATGTCCATCTACACCTAAAAAGTAAATATTAAAAAAAAAAGCCAGGTGTAGTGGGGTATGCTTGTAATCCCAGCAGCTCCCGAGCCTGAGGCAGGAGAATGGGATGGTGAGTTCAAAACTAGCCTCAGCAACTTAATGAGAACCTAAGCAAATTAGCAAGTCCCTGTTTCTAAATTAAAAAAAAAAAAAAAAAAAAAAGGCTAGAGATGGAGTTCAATGGTAAAATGCCCTGGTTCAATTCCCAGTACTGAAAAAATAAAGCAACTAACATGTTGTAGTCACTTAGTCATCATCAACATTCCATTTTATCATCTTAGGATACCACCAACAGTCACCCCTCATCCCTCTAAAGGGCCCAGCACCAAGCTAGCAAAGTAAGTGCTTGCTGCTAGTATTTTTTCAGCAAATGAACTTGAGCTTCTTGAGGACTTTGTAAGTAAAAAAGTGCTTGATTTCTCATTGGCCCAGCCTGTCCCACAGCATACCCTTGGAATGGTGGTACCCCTGGCACAGCTATTTCCCTCTCTGTGGGACCCAGGAACCTCTTTTTGTAACCAAAATCTTGGTCCTCATCCTCTATGCCAATTCAATAATGAAGACAAGGTTTAGAGGAAAAAGGAAAAAGTTTTATTGCTTTGCTAACAAAGGAGAGACACAGGGGAGTTGTGTCCCAGAGCCTGTGATTCTACCCATGACAGGAAACAGGAAGTTTTTAAAGAGGTGATTCAGAGAAATGAGATTAGAGAGGAGGGATCAGAAAGGAGAAGATCAGGGAAAAAAAAAAAAAGATCAGGGAGGAGAAGGTTAGGGAAAGGAGGACCAGGCAGGAGATCAGGGAAAAGAAGTTTGGGAAAAAGAAAAAAATCGATAAGGGATATAGTCATGAGAAAATAAGAAGCCACCAGTCAGATGCAGTGGCCCATGCCTGTAATCCCAGCAACCCAGGAGGCTGGGCAGGAGGATTGCAAATTCTAGGCCAGCCTCACCACTCAGCGAGGCCTGTCTCAGAATGAAAAGGGCTGGTAGGTGTGGCACAGTGGTAGAGGGCCTCTGGCTCAATCAGCATCACAAAAAATAAAGAAACAAAGTAATAATAATAATAATAAAGAAAATGAGGAACTACAGAAGAATACATGATGGGATGAGCAGGGCTTGGAAGAGGGGGAAGGTTAGAAGGGAGCACAGGCAGTGAAATGGTACCACTGTGGCCCATGCCCTTACCAGAGAAGCCTCCACACGCCACCACTTTGTCAGCTGCAGTCCTCCCTGAGTCTCTTCCCTTCTGTCCATTCTCAGTGTCTTTGGGTCCCAGTTGCTAGCTGGGCGTGAAGGAGCCCACCTGCTGCATTATTAGGGCATGGATGGGGCTGTTGTCGTGAGAGAGCCAAGTTTCTTTCTTTCCCCCAAAACACTTCATGTGGACCCTACAGGACAGGTGGTGACTGAACAGTGTCAGAGGTCGGGATCCTTTGGCTGTTCAGCCCCAGGGTGTGGTCTTCTCTGCACAAGATGGTTCAGGCTGCTTGGCTGAAACCACCAAGTTATTTCCTCACAGTTCCGGAGGCTGGAAGTCGGAGTTCCAGGTTACAGCAGGTTTGGTTTCTCCTGCAGCTTCTCTCTGGGCTTGCCCAGGCTGCCTCAGGCTTCTGTGCATGCACATGTCTGGTGTCTCTGTGTATCCAAATTCTTCTTCTTGTAAGGACGTTAGTCAAAATGGGTTGAGGCTCACCCTAGCACCCTCATTTTAACACAAGCACCTCTTTAGTGGCCCTATCTCTAATTAGTCACATTTTGAGGTACTGCGGGTTAGGACTTCAAAGTAGGAATTTTGGGGAGACACAATTCAGCCCGTAACAGGGGCCATACATCCAACTAAACTGCATTTCCTAGGGAAACGGAATAGACTGAGGAACAACTAGAGCACTCTGCCACCCTCCCCACCCCGTCTTCCTGCCTCCAGCCCCTGCCTTCCAGATCAGTCCTCAGAGGGATTATCTGAACCAAACATCACATAGTCAGACCCTCCTTTGCTGAATAGGCACCTTCCTTTGACAGAACCTGCCCCCTAGAGTGCCCTCTGTCCACACCTCTGCCTGGAACACTCCCAACCTCCTCCCAAGGGTTCTTCAGGGTTCTGACAAGTGCTTTATGGTTTGGATCTGGAATATCCCTCAGAGTCTTGTGCTGAAATCATGGCCCCAGCCCAGGAACACTCAGAGGTGGGGCTTTTAGGCGATGATCGTATCATGAGGGCTCTGACCCCATCAGTGGATTCATCCACTGATGGCTAAATGGACTACTGGGAGATGGGACCTAGTTGGAGGAAGTAGGTTACTGGGGACTGCCCTGGAAGGGTTATCTTGTCCCCCAGCCCCTTCCTTTCTCTCTAGCTCCTTCCTCCCTTGAGAGGAGCAACTTTCTCCCACCCTGTCCTTCTACCATTACGTTCTGCCTCATCCCAGACCAGAGGAATGAAGTTGGCCTACCACGGAATGAACCTCTGAAACAATGACCCCAAATAAATCCTTCTCTAAGTCGTTAGTGTTAGGTGTTTTGTTCTCAGTGACAAAAAGCTGATTGACACATGTCTGTGTCCTTGATAAAATCTTCATAAACTTCACCAACAAAATGCCATTTCATTTGCTGGTTCAGCCAAGCATGTAACCCACAAACATTCGCCGATGGCCCTTCTTGCTTATTGAACCAGTTGCTGGGTGAGAGGCTGGGTTTCACCCAAGTCACATGAGCATAATCCCTGCCCTCCTGTTGCTCACAGCATGATAAGGGAATATTCAGACTCTCTGTGTCCTTATGGCACTTTTTCAATTCCACTTAGGCCTGCACCACACTGTGCTGTGTGAGGCTATTTACATATCACCCTCTTCCCTTCTACAGTGGAGAGCAAGGTCTAAGGATGACAAATTATTCGTGTCAGTAGCATTGCATAATTTTAGAAGTCAATTAGATCCACTTCTGGAAAAACACCATGAAGAACTGAAAACAGGGACTCAAGATGTTATTTTTACACAATGTTCGTGTCAGCACCATGAATAATAGCCAAAAGGTAAAGCCATCCTAGTGTCCATCAACAACCCAGGAGTAGTGGCACTCATCTGCAATCCCAGCTACTCAGGAGGCTGAGGCAGGAGGATTGCAAATTCAAGGCCCGCCCCAGCAGTTTAATGAGACCCTGTCTCAAAACAAAAAATAAAAAGGGACTGGAATGTAGCCCCTGGGTTCAATTCCCAACACAAAAATGAAAACAAAAACAAGGGCTGGGGCTGAGGCTCAGGGCACTTGCCTTAGCACCGCATACAAAAATAAGCAAATAAAGACATACTATCCATCTACTACTTCAAAAAAAAAAAAAAAACCCCAAAAACAAACAAAACCAAAAACCCACAAAGTGTCCATCAAAAGATGAATAGATAAGCAAATCGGACTATTAGTCAACCTTAAAAAAGAAGATAGTTCTGATACATGCTACAACATGTATAGAACTTGAAGACATCATGATGAAATTAAATCAGTCACAAAAAGACAAATACTGAGGTACCAAGAGTAGTCAAATTCATAAACACAGAAAGCAGAATGGTGGTTACCAGGAGATGGGGGAGGGGAGGAAGGAGAGTTAGTATTTAGTGGGGTCAGAATTTAAGTTTGGAAACTGAAAAATTCTGGAAATGGATAGTGATTATGGTTGTACAACAATAAATGAACTTAATGCCACTAAATTTTATCTTCAAACATGGTTAAAATGGTGAAATTTATGATTGAATATATCACAAACACATATTATTATGTATATATATTTGTAATATATATTTTAATATATCATAAATTTTACTATATATGTAAATATATGTGTATATTACATTACCATACACATGCACACTCACACACACACACTCACACACTCACACACACACACACACACATTTCTAAATAGAAAAGAAAAACAAAAAAGCAAACAACTTGGGCATCCTGGAAGTGCCTTCCTCCTGTAATCAGCCCTGCAAAAGTAATACATTCATATGGTAAATGGACTCCTGCTGCTCACCTCGGCCTCTTACAGGACTCGGGTTACTCATGTCACTCATGTAATGGGAGAGTTCCCATTGGTTGGGGAAGGATAGTAGGAGGGAACTTCCGGGGGAGGTCCAAGCACCCAGCGCTGGTAGAGACACACGTGTGTGGACCGGCTTGTTAGGGGACGCACACAGCCTCTCACAAAATAAAACTTTGTTTCAGTTTGACTGGCTTGTGTTTTTTGTGCCCAGCCAGGTTGCAAGATTGCAAGCCATCGTGCACTGACAGCCCAGCAGGAAGGCGCCCAGCAGGAAGGCAGCAGGCGGTGCTCGGTGAGAGCAGCGGCAGGAGCTCGGGAGAGCCCACGCGGCCCAGCCGAGCAGCCTGCAGCACAGCCCAGGTCAGCTTCTTGCCAGAGTAATGCATGAAGTTTACATGTTGGAGCCCTGGAAAAACAGGGATTACGATGGAGGAGAGGAGAACACGGAGGAATGAGAACGCACTCCATGCACCTCCTGGAGACATGGATGACAGGCTACAACTTCCATTCACAGGAAACAGAAAAATATGGGAACTTCAAATGATGCAGGAATATTTACATATTTCCCCCCAGTGTATATATTTTTCTCTAACTGTTGGAAAAACTGATAATTATCAAAGACTCTTGAGTTTCCAGCCTGTCTCAGAGATTCTGGTCCTGGTAGTGGGGCGGAATGCCATGCCCTGATGGAATCCATCTCTCAGGCACCTCCTGGTTCAGCCCAGCCCTCCTTCTGGACAGCAGTGAGCACAAATGATCCATCCTTCCCTGCTCTTCCACTCACCCTAGAAGCACAGCAAAGACTGAGCTTTTAGACCCAATATAGTAGGTGTGGAGGGAACTTACTAGAATTGGGGTGTTTTTGTTGTTGTTTGTGGTACTGGGGACCCAACTCAGGGTCTCATATATGCTAGGCAAGTGCTCTATCATTGAGCTGCACACCCAGCTCCTGAAATCTGTTTGAAAGAAACAAAGGCACCAGCTGGGTGTGATGGTACATGCCTGGAGGCTTAGGCAGGAGGATTTTGAGTTCAAAGCCAGCCTCAGCAACTTGGTGAGGCACTTAGCAACTCATCAAGATCCTGTCTCTAAATAAAATATTTTTAAAAGGGCTGGGGATGTGACTCAGGGGTTGAACACCCCTGGGTTCAATCCTCAGTCCAAAAAAAAAAAAAAAAGCAAAGTCACCATTTCTTGACTCCATGCAGACCTCTCCAGGAAGGCTTTGGTTGACAGCAAGTTTTGTGAACTTTAATAAATCTTTGGGGCAAAGTGGACATAGCTGTGATCTTAGCTACTCAGGAGGCTGAAGCAGGAGGTTGGTGAGATTGAGGCCAGCCCTGGGCCACATGGGAGACCATGCCTCAAACAAAACAAAACAAACAAAAGCTCCCCTAGGAGCTTTAGAAGGGCAGACAGGGTTGTGCATTCCAGTGTTGTCCCTATGCAACCTTGAGTACCACCGTGGTAGCCAGCCCCAAGATGGCAGCCAATGACCTTTGCCACTGGAATTTTTGCTCTTTATGCAGACTATTGTGAGGATCAGTAGTAGTGTCTCATGTGTCCCTTGACCACAGTTGGTGGTCAGTACATAGTAGCTTTTATGATTACTATTCCAGGCCAGAAGCCTGGCAAGAGGCTGACTTGAGCTGATTATAAGAGAAAGACACCTTCCCGTGTCTGTGGAGGTCCAATCAGATGGATCGTGGCTGTGTGAGCTTCCAAGATGTGACACTGCTGGGGACACTATTGGCATTGGGGTCAGTGTTTGTTTGCTTTGGAATAGAATTCCAGCTAATAGTCAAGTTTAAGAGTATTGTTCTTAAAGGGGCCACCTCTGCAAGAGTCTCCCATGCAAGGGCTACGAAAAAAGGGGGCTTCACCTCTGCAAATCAGATGCTGATGAGGGTCAGTTTTGGGTGGTGATGAAAAGCCAATCTTATTGGGTTCATTCCAGTGGTGTCACTTACTGTGTAAACTTATGCAAATTACTTGATCTCTTTGACTTTTCATATCTCTAAAATGAGAACGAGAGGTACTTCATTGAGATGGTGTGAGGGTTAAGTGAGATGTTACATATCAAGTGCTTAGCAGAGCACTTTACAAGAGAAAGACCTTACCCTTGACATGAGACAGGGACACAGAATGTCTGGAACATCATATATTGAGTACAGTTATTATCATCCAAACAGAAGAATGCATTTATTATTTTGATTCTTGTTTTCTCCATTTTTCATGCTAGATCTATATATCGTTTCAATAACAAATATACACTAAGAAAGCAGAGAAAAGCATGACAGTATCAGAACACAGGACATTGGGAGGTAGTTGGCAGTACCATAGCCTCTGAATGCTGTGTGCCCCACCCACTCAAGAGCTGTGTTTTGACACCTGGAAGTGTTTGAGCATTTCTTGGCAGATTATATGTCTCTATGTTTCAGAGAATCTTAGAAGGAGAAAGTGAGTCTGAAGCCATGCTTGACTCTTCACTCTCCAAATAAGCAATAAGTTCAGCCTTGAATTGCACATCTGGGGACACAGCTGGAGATAGAGAACTTGAAGTCATGAACCCTGACCTCTGAAGAAGGCAGAATCTCATGCCGGGACTTCTACCACCAGGCCTCTCCCTGGGAGATGAGGTTGGAGTTCTCTGTTTTCCTCAATCCTTTTTAGATGTGTCGTCTTTAAGGACAAGACAGACATGTGCTCCAGAGTAAATCCAAGCTATGTCCCCGTGAACAACCAGAACTCCTTGTCAGTGCTGGAACTGGCTTAGCACAGTACAGGGATGTCTGTCATGCTCTGGTGAAAAATTGTCCATATACAAAAGCCAAAGTCTAGTTATGCGCTGCTCACATAAGATAGAATGGACAAAGAGAAGCCCATTTCCATTTATGGAATGAAATCATTTCTCCAACTGTTTTTCTCTCTGAAACCACCATCAACAAGCTAGGTAAAGATGTTACCTGGGCTGGGGATGTGGCTCAAGCGGTAGCGCACTCGCCTTGCATGTGTGCGGCCTGGGTTCGATCCTCAGCACCACATACAAAGATGTTGTGTCCGCCGAGAACTAAAAAATAAATATTAAAAATTCTCTCTCTCTCTCTCTCTCTCTCTCTCTCTCTCTCTCTCTCTCTCCCTCCTCAAAAAAAAAAAAAAAAGATGTTACTTGATAACATGTTACTACTTTATAATTCTTCCTCTTCCTCTTCTTTATTTGGTAAGATTAGTGTTTAACAGCTGGGCTCAGTGGCACATGCCTATAATTCCAGCAGCTCAGAAGTTGAGGCAGGAGGATTGCAAATTCAAAGCCAGCCTCAGCAACTTAGTAAGGCCTTAAGCAACTTAGTGAGATCCTATCTCCAAATAAAAAATAAAAAGGGGCTGGGGATGTGGCTTCTAATTGCTCCTGAGTTCAATCCCTGATACCAAAACCAAAATAGTTAATCTGATTAATGCTCAACATTATGCCTTATAGATGGTCGATACAGATCCAAATGGAATGTAATTACTCAGTGTGGTCTGCTGTAGCACCCTCAATCTTTCCTTGAAGGTCCTTAGTTGTTACTATATATCTAAATGATGCTATTAATCTCCCCTCCCGCTTAGAAGAGCCTTCCTACATTCTCAGTTGTCCTTCCCATCTCCCAAGAGTAATGATGAATTTGCACTGAACCACATTCATTGTCTCATGTTTGTCCCCAGTGGTGTTCATTTTACCAGATGGGAGTGTTGCAGTCATTGGTTCGTTCCCTACTCCAAGTGCATATGCTTCCAGTGGCTGAATCCGTGGCCCCCTTTCAACACTCCCTCCTTTCTGTTCTAGGGACAATACCATAATCCAAGCCTTGACAGGCTATACAACCTACACCCCCCCCCATCAGCAGCAGAGAGATGGCACAAAAATGGGCACTTGTCCCTGAGATGGCCCAACTGGACTTAGCACAGGAATATGTATTGGAATGGCTGTGAAGGGAAGCTCTCTTTCCCTCAGGGAAACTGAGAGACTGGGATGTGAACTTGGTGGCCTCTCCACCCAAGAGTGGGAGGAGCCTGTTTGAAATCAATACAGAGAAAGTAGAGCCAAGGGACAGAGATGGAGAGACGCCAAGTCTCAATGACAACCCTGGAGTCCCCTAATCCCCCCAACATCCCCCCAACATCTTTCTGTGTATTTTTGGTTATGTGTACCTTTTATACCTTTTATAATTGAACCTTCTATTAGTTGAGTCAATTTGAGTCATATTCATTGAATAGGTGAATGGATGGACAGATTAATTTATGAATGAATGAATAAATAAACTTGGCCACACACCAATAAGAACTGAGAGCATCTGTCACAATCCCAATCATCCTCTATGCCATGGCTTCATGGATCAACCTTCAGTTCATTATTGAAATGTCGTGCTCCTTCCATGTCATGGCAGGCACTGCTAGTGGCCTGCCATCTTCTGGCCCTCCTGCTCCTCTCCCTCACAGGGGGGCCAAGTATAAGCCTGAAGGAAGAACTCATAATTGATCTCCAGTGTGTCCAATCGACGGTATTGTGTGGGGACAACCTGCCCATTCCAGGACCATCAAGTTCTCTGTTCACTGCCTATTAAATGACAGTCACCATTACAGACAACTAATAGTGCTCTTTCTACTCTAGTGCCTCCCTTCTCCTAGCCACCAGGATTTGCAATGGTGGCATTTCTTGACTTGCAGACAAATCTCTCCAGTCTCATTCTCTGTCACTGCATCTTGAATTTCTCTGTCATCATCCCCCACCCAAAACTCACACACACTTTACTTTGGGTTTAGGGCCTAACCCAATGATCTCATCTCTAGATCTTTAACTTAATTACATTTGCAAAGACCCTTTTCCCAAATAAGATTACAGTTGTGGGTTCTGGCTAGACGTGTCTTCCAGGGGACTACCATTTAACTGACAAATAAGGCCACAAGTCTCAAAATGCAAAGTCAACTCATGGGAATGGCAAAAAAAGAATGTTAGAAAGATCCAGGCTTCTTGGTGACATCATCTGCTCATTGATGGCTTTGAGCCACTCACCCGAGCCTGGAATTTCTTCTAAGAACTGTGTAGAAGTTATGGGGTGCAAGAAGACTGAGAAATAACCATTCTTCCTGCATCATGTCCCTTAAGTCTTCGACTTGACATTTCCCATACTTCATTTGCTGCTTTCACCAACCAATTTAGTACAGCCTGGAAAATTCAGCAACATGACAAGCAAATTCAATTTAATCTCGATTTCCACTTTGCAGGGATTAGGAAGGACATAAGAAACAGGAAAAATATAGGCAACATCATTTAGTGTTGATTGGTTTTGCCTGGAAATGCTTAATTTCAATTATTCATGGGAGAATTTTGCTAGAAAACAGCTGATGTGGTCTAGAAAACTTTGTTAAGTCAACACATGAAGCCAAACTGTAGCTCATGAATGCAGAATCCTTCCTACAACACCTCTCTGGAGTAAGATATGGAAAAGAGGAGGGAAAAATCAAGTCCTTCTAGCAGTCAAGCCGCTGGAGGGTTTTGTTTTGATTCTTTTAAAATAAACCAAGTAGCATATATATTGTCTTTAATTTTTTAAATTTGTGTTTTGTTTTTGATTAACATATATTAATTGTGCACATTAACAATGTTTTAGTTTTTTTGTCGTTGTGACCAAAATGCCCAGCAAGAACAACTTAAAGAGGAGGAAAAGTTGATTGTGGCTCATAGTTTCAGAGGTTCAGAGGTTCATGGTTGGTTGACTCTGAAGCTCTAGGCCTGAGGCGAGGCAGGACATCATCACAGAAGGAAAGCAGCTCAGGACATGGCAATCAGGAAGCACAGAAGAACTTCACTCATCAAGGACAAAAAAGAAACTCCAGACACACACACCCAATAACCTACCTCCTCCAGCCAGAATCTACCTGCCTGCATTAACTCTACCAGTTACTCCATATCAGTGGATTGATCCAGAGGTTAAGGGGCTCACAACCCAATCTGAAAATTCTTGAGTTTTGCTGGGAAAACCTCATATATAAACCATAACAAATGGGGTTCCAAGTGATATTGCTTTTTTTTTTTTTTTTTTTGCAGTGCTGGGGATTGGATTCAGGGCCTCACACATGCTAGGCAAGTGCTTTACCACTGAGCCACATCCCCAGCTCTGTGATATTTCAATATATGTATATAGCATGCACTAATCAAATCTAAGCTTCCCTTTATGCATTCTCCCCCTTTTTATTTATTTTCTTAAATATTTATTTATTTATTTGTTTATTTATTTATTTATTTGGTACAGGGATTGAACTCAGGGACACTCAATCACTGAGCCACATCCCCAGCCCTCTTTTGTATTGTATTTAGAGACAGGGTCTCACTGAGTTGCTTCGCACCTCACTGTTGCCGAGGCTGGCTTTGAACTTGCAATACTCCTGTCTCAGCCTCCTGAGATGCTGGGATTCCCCCTTTTTATTTTTTTAGCTTTAAATTTAAATTTTCTTTTCCTCTCTCCCTCCCTCCTTTCCGTTCCTTTCCCTCCCTCCCTCCCTTTCTTCCTCCTTCCATTCATTCTTCACTGGGCATTGAACTCAGTGCTAGGCAAGCACTCTATTACTAAGCTACATCCCCAGCCCTTAATTTCTTTTTCTATGCCTTAAAATATATCAAGTTAGGCTGTGGTTTTAGCTCAGTGGTAGAGCACTTGCCTAACATGAGTGCGAGCCTGGGTTTAATCCCCAACATTGAAATAGATATCTGTAAAAATTTAATCCAGATGCAAAAGTGCAATTGTATGGAGTTTCTGAGTTCACTGACTGATGTTTGTCATAATCAGATGCTGGTGAGACTGATCAGGGCAGCTCCTCACCTGGCTGGGACCCTCCATAGAGGGAACTGAAAGTGACCTCTCAGGAAACCATCTTCTCTCAGATGTCCCCTTTGTCTGTCCTTCATTCAATCTTTTTAGGCTCAATGAAGATTGTGAATAGGACTAAGCAATATTCAAGGGTTTCATCTCTGCCATCTTTGAACCCAGTTTAAGATTTTTCAGATTTAGACATAGGCTTAAATTAAATATAGAGGTTTATATTTTTTAAAATAATTTTTAAAATATTCTTTAGTTGCTAATGGATCTTTATTTTATTTGCTTATTTATATGTGGTGCTAGGAATCAAACCCAGTGCCTCACACATATGAGGCAAGTGCTCTACTGCTGAGCTACAACTCCAGCCCTAAGGTTTATATTTTTTGAGGCTGGCCTTGAACTTGTGATCCTCCGCAGTTTCTGGGATTATAAGCATATAACACTGTGCCTGGCCTAGTATTTGTTAAAATAAGCATAGCAAACCCTGCATTGGACTATTATACACATTCTTCTGTATCTTGCTTTTTCTGAGTTCCCGCCAGCTCAGCTAGCATGGTGCTAATTCTTCTTGAGCCACTGCATGGTTGTTTCACGCTTATCAGTGGACTTTCCTGGTATTTCCAGCTTTTCTTTTTATCTCCTCTTTCTTTTTTTATTTTACGTTTATGAGAAGTTCTGCAATAAACATCCTTGTACATATAACCCAGGGCACTGGTGCTTTTATTGCTGTGAATGGATGGATTCCCGAGAATGAGATTACCCCAATATGGATCAACTTTTTTTTTTTCCAGTAATGGGAATTGAACTCAGGGTTTCCCTTCCTCTGAGCTATACTCCCAGTCCTTTTCATTTTTGAGACAGTGTCTTGCCAAGTTACCCAGACCAACCTTGAACTTGTGATCCTCCTGTGTAGCTGGGATTATAGGTATGCACCACGCCACACAGCTTTCTTTCTGTGTAGGGCTGGGTGAGGGAGCGTGGGACTTTGTTCAAGAAAGCACAAGATAATCGTAGTGACTTGGGAAACTGAGACAGGAAGATCATGAGTTCAAAGCCAGCTTCAGCAATTTAGCAAGGCCCTAAGCTACTTAGTGAGATCCTGTTTCAAAATTAAAAATAAAAAGGGCTGGGGATATGGCTCAGTAGTTGTGAAGCCAGATTTAAAGTTAGGTAGTTAGTGTAGTTAGGTAAATCGGGTCTAATATCGAGTGAAATCTAAAATGGAGGCCATGCTGAGAATGACTCAGGGAAACACAGGACAATTCATGGAATGTTAGTGAAGTCCCGAAAAGGCCCTAGGCCAAAGTCCACCTGGAAGAAGAATTAATGAATAGCCCCCAGCAGATTTGAAGATAGCCCATCACAAAGGAGTGATAATGAAGTCCTTCCTGCTCAGACCACTTCTTTGGCCCACCTGTGTCCCACCCCTCGGGCCTTCCAACCTACATTCCATCACTGAAAGAACTATAAAAAGGGGAGACAACTGCACTTCCACAGATTCCGCCTTCTGGGTCCCCTTCTTCCTCCGGGAGAAGTCTTTTCTGCTGTCCTTTAATAAATTTCTAATCTCTACTCTGACCTTGCCTCGGCGTGCTTCTTTGGTGTTATTCTTCAACATGGGGAAGCAAGGACCAACAGCGGTAACAGTTGGGTGCCCTTGGGTTCAATCCCCAGTACCAAAAAGAAAAAGAAAAAAAAAAAAAAAACACAAGATGAATTCTTTAGGATTCCACCAGAGGAGACGCTTCTGGAATCAAAACATCCAAAGAAGTCTTAGGTATTTTTTTCCCTTTTTGCAGTTCTAGGGATTGAACCCAGGGGTGCTCTACCATTGGACTACATACTCAGTCTCTTTATTTTTTATTTTGAGACAGGGTCTTTCTAAGTTTCAAGGACTGGCCTCGAAGTTGTAGTCCTCCTGTCTCAGCCTCCAGATGACTAGCTGAGATGATAGGCCTATGCCACTGAGCCTAGCAAGTCTGACTTTCTTGACCAGCTTTATATTTTTAGTATTTTTTGTAGTGTTGGGAATTAACCCAGGAACCCAGGGTCTTGCAAGTGCTACGCATGTGCTCTATCACTGAGCTACACCTCCACTCCCATGACCAATTTCGAAACAGGCTTCTCTTTTTCCCTCCTATGGTTCCTCCATTCCCCACCTCCATCTGAGTACCATGGCCTAGGGCACCTGGCTTGCTCTGGCAAGAGTGTCAGGTGCCAGGGAGGTGTGGTGGTGCATGCCTGTAATCCCAGCCGCTTGGGAAGCTAAGGCAAGAGGACTGTGAGTTTGAGGCCCTGCTCAGCAAATTAGCAAGGCTCTAAGCAACTTAGTGAGACCCTGTCTCAAAATAAAAAATAAAAAGGGCTGGAGGTGTGGCTTAGTGGTTAATTGCCCCTGGGTTCAATCCCTGGTACCAAAAAAAAAAAAAAAAGGAGTGGCAGGTGGTGTCATCTGCTATCTGGAGGCGGGTTCCAAATGGCTGAGGCTTAAAGCTTCTCCATTACAGAGGATGAGGCTCTGATCCTGGACAGGAAGAAATAGCCCACTCCACCCCGCTGTTACTCCCTGCCCGGGTTAGCCTTCCAGTAAAAACACTCTAGCTGGCATTTCCATTTGCCCTTGACTTTGCATGGAAAGAGAGCTTGGTGAGCAGAGATGACAGTGACAGAAGGGGGAGTCGTTGCCTCAGCTCACCCTGTTGTGGCTGGGCTGGGAGCAGGGTGAACTGGCACCACTGGACACTGCAGCCCTGGTCTCCTGGCATCATGTGGCTGTGACCCCCGCCTGGGAAGCTGAGGGAGGTATGGGCCTCACTGCATCCAGTCAGCCCTACAGGGAGGTGGGAAGCCAGACCCCCCTCCCCAAACCTGGCAGGGGAGAGGCTCTGGGCTGAGACAGGAAAAGCCCCAGGCGCCTCCCAGTGGAAGGGGTGGCAGGGGCTCTGGCTTCCTGGTGGTTTTAGGGCACACACAGGTGGTGCCAGGAAGGGCTTACCCCTCCCAGAAGATCCTGGGCAGACTCTTAGTGGGTCAGAACTTTGGGTTATTTTTAACCCTGGATCAGGTTGCAAACCACATTTACCCTGCAGTCTGAACAGCTCCGGAAGGCAGCCGCTGGTGCTGGCGGGAGCTCGCAGGAGAGGGCCGAGCAGCTGACTCCACGGAGCTGACAGGGAGTGCAGCCAAGTGCAGGGGCCAAAGTGCAAATGCCACAGGCCCATAACCTCAGTCATCGCCCTGCGCCCTGCCCCCCACCCTTAGGGTCCTCTGTCCTCCTGGAGTTTCGTGCTTTAATAGGAAAAGTGACAGAAAGTTAGATTTGCTGCAACTGGAAGATGTACTGAGCATCTGGAAAGGGCAGGCAGCCACGAGAAGGGGAGCTCTGGCTACAGAGAGCTGGGAGGAGGCTTCATAGCAGCTGGGGTGGGGAGGAGACCAGAGAATGGGCAGGAAGCCTCATTTGGAGTTGAAGATGATGCAGAATTTGGATGACCAGGAAGATGGTGGTCCTCTCTGGAGGACAGGGAAGGCAGAAGAGGTTGGGGGAGGAGCCTGCAGGTTGGTGTGGGTGGTCAAAGTCCAGGATGTAGTCGCTAGGAATTTGGCAGTTCTGTGTGGAAGGTGGGGCTGGCGCCCTGAGCTGAGCCAGGATGAGATGGCTGGAGGAGAACGGGTAGAGAAGGGAGACAGAGAGGCTGCAGCAGAGGCTGTCTCCAGATCTGCTCTCCCACGTTCCCTTTAGTAACAAGACTCCCTAGTTTGAAACAGGCACATGGACATCCAGATGGAGATTGTGTTTCCCAGCATCCCTTGCACCTTGGTATGGTCATGTGACCAAGTTCTGGCTACTCGGTTGTGGGGGCAAGAGATGCTGTGTGCAACTTCTAGGTCAGAACCTTCGAAAAGGAAGGAGCTTCCTCTCCAAAGACTCTTTCCCTGTTGCGACAGGCTGGGTATTGACCTGGTGCTAGTAAGCCAGCTTTTTACATGAAAACGAGGGGTCCCCCCTAGAAGTGGTGGGCGAGCAAGACAGAAGGAACTTGGGTGACCTGTGCACTCGGATGCCCAGCCACCTTGCTGGCACTGTAGTTCTAGGCTGGCTAGCACAGGAAAGATTCCTTCCTCCTTTTGGAGCCACGGTGTTTTGTAATTTTTTTTTTTTTTTGCAGCTAAAACCTATTTCCTAATTACTACTTATACTGATAACTGTTGAGAATAAAACTGTGGGGGAAAAGGGTTGGGGAAGTAAAGCCAAAAGAAAAAAAAAAGGAACAGAAAAAGCAAAGCAGTGCATTATCATAAAATCTAAGATGGTGCCCTTCAGTGATGAAAAGAACCCAGGTGTGGCTGTGTGTCAGGTGGTTAAGGTGTTCAAAGCTTTCCCCGTGCAAATCTCTGGATACCTTTGTCAACTCAGCTGGGTTGAATTTCCTTTTGAAATGTGTTCAGAGAATATTGGTTTTTAATATCCTAAGATTTGAGTATAATATCTTGGACTTTTAAATAGACTAAAGCCAAAGCATCAGTTGTGTTTGTGAAACCCACCCTCATTCCTTTCTCTATTTTTTTTCTTCTTCTAATCAAATGCATAGGATTTTAGGACCCAAACGGATCTAAGAGCTCATGTCTACCCAACTCGGTCAGACTTGGAAGGCAAAGGGACTTAATCTGGCAAAGTGGCAAAGTGAAGCATCAGTTTCATTACTATTAAAGCTTAACCAAAGACCTCAGGGGACACTTGAGGTGAAAACAGGGCAGGGCTTCTCTGGCCCTTCCTGCAGGGCGGATGTGGTATCCAGACACTGGCTAGCACAAGGGCCCCTGGCACAGCGTTGTATGGAGATCTGTGACACTAAGACAAGGTCAGGCAGGCCTGCTTGAATCTAAGGATCACAGGAGCCAGAACGATGGTTTGGCAGACCTGCCAGCTAGTGAGAGATGCCCCTCCCTCCAAGATAGGCTAGCATACCACATCAATGTTCACAGCAGCTCAATTCACAATAGCTAAGCTATGGAACCAACCTAGGTGCCCTTCAACAGATGAAGGGTGCTGCAACTGAAAGACTTGACCAGAACAACTGTAGAGGGGGAGAGGTTTATTTAGGGGCTAAATAAAGTCCATAAGTGGCTAATTCCATTCCTCAGGAGTGAGGCAGGACACCGTGGTAGAAAAGGGTGGTGGAGGGAAGCAGCTCATATGACGATCAAAAGCAGAAAGAGAGACTCCATTCACCAGATACAAATATAAACCCAAAGCTACGCCCCCAGCGACCCACCTCCTCCAGTTACCACTCAGTTAATCCCATAATGGGATAAATTCACTGATTGGGTTAAGGCTCTCATAACCCAGTCATTTCTTCTCTGAACCCTGCTGCATTGACTCACACATGACCTTTTGGGGGACACCTCACATCCAAACCATAACAAATGGATAAAGAAAATGCGGTACATATACACAATGAAATATTACTCAGCCATAAAGAAGAATGAAATTATGGCACTTGCTGGTAAATGGATGGAACTGAAGACTATCATCATACTAAGTGAAATAAGCCAATCCCAAAAAACCAAGGGCCAAATGTTTTCTCTGATATGTGGATGTTAACCCACAACAAGGTGGGGAGAGGGAAGAATAGAAGTTTACTGAATTAGACAAAAGGGAAAGAAGGAAGGGAGGGGGAATCTGAATAGGAAAGACAATAGAATGAATTGAATATAACTTTCCTACTCACATATGTATAAGACCAGTGTAACTCCATATCGTGTACAACCACAAGAATGGGAAGTTATACTCCATGTATGTTTGATATGTCAAAATACATTCTACTGGCATGTATATCTAAAAAGGATAAATAAAAATAAAGGAAAAAGAAAAGAAAAACATCTGAGTCACCATGAAAAAAAAGAAAGAAAAAAAAAAACTTCCTAATAAAGGCTGCAACAAATACTGTCAAAATCTATTTAAAATGACAATAGAAAATTGGACAAAAATTCAATTCCAATTTCTTTAAGCAAGCTAAAAATGAAACATGTAACAACCATGACGATTTTGTTACTACAATATATATTTATTTCTATTAAAATCTTAGTGGAAGGGAAAAAAATAAAAGAAGGGTAGAGGAGCATGAAGGGTGGAGTAGGAGCATAGTGGTAGGAAAGGTAGCAGAATAAATCGACCTCATTACCCTATGTGCATACGTGATTATATGACTTGTGTAACTCTACCTCATGGACGACCAGACGAATGAGAAGTTACACTCCATTTATGTCTGATGTGTCAAAATGCATTCAACTGTCATGTATAACTAATTAAAACAAATAAGAAATTCATTAAAAAAGAGAGAGAAGGGTAGTCAATGGCTTTTAGAGGAATGGACCTGAAGAACTGGTCTAGTCTGGGACAAAGCTCCTCTGGGCTCTGTGGCAGGTGGGGACACATTATGGGAAGGTGAGGGTGCAGTGCACTGAAAACAGAGGTCATCTTCTGCAGATAAAGTCACTCACGTCATCCCTCTGGGCTGCCCCAGAAGAGCAAGTAGATGATGTCCGCCAGGATATGGTGACCACTCAGTCTCATTGCCGACTAATTGCCCTGGTTAATGAGGTGCTGGGGAGGGAGTCGAAGACCTCTGCATTTCTTCAGCCCAGAAAACTTCAGGGAGAGCCTTTCTCTGTGCTTAGGGGAGTGCTGGGAACAAGGGGAAGTTGGAGACCACATCAGTCCACATCATGCATATGTACTGAAATATACCCCAACCCACAAATATGTACAATTATTTTATTGCAACAAAAAATAATAATAAATATAACTTGATTCTTAGGCAGCTTCTAAGGCCTTCCATATTTTCTTTCATACCCAGTGCCCAGCATGCTGAATATCATTTTGCTATATCTTTTTTCTGAACCCCAACATTATCCTGAAGCCACATATCCAGAGAGGCTTCTGAAAACCTAGATGGTTCTCTTGATGAAGCTCTACATTTCTTAGCATTTTAGTTTAGTTGCATTATCTAATTTGGGGGACTCGTCCTTCTTCCCACCATGATTTCCACTGTTTTCCTGTTTGTCTTAGTGTTAAAACTTGTCTCGCGGGCAGTGCAGAGTGCTGGGAAGTTAGAAGCCTGGGCTTTGGCATCGCAGAGATATGGACTAAATCCCAGCCCCTAACTGGGGGCACTAGACTCGACTGGCTGGGGATGTGGCAGAGTGCTTGCCTAGCAGGTATGAGGCCCTGGATTCCAATCCCTAGCTCCACAATAAATAAATAAATAAGCAAAAAAGAAATGACTTCTCTGGGCACCTGCATCTGGGCAGGGAGTAAATAAACAATGTTTACAAAGCGCTCCCCCCAAGTACTAATTTGTTAATAAATATGGGTGATTGTTCTATTTCTGGAAATGTGTGAAAGATTTGGAGGGCTTACCTGGTGATGATTTTTCTCCCTGGGGTGCTGTCTCCTGAAACTTGAAACTTTGTTTTGCATAGATCCTCAGTGGTTTAGTCCCCTGTGAGCTCAAAATTATTTTGTCGCTTGGAAATCTCTTCCATAGCAATATTATTTGTCCATCATGGATCCTGTTTGTGAGTACTATCCTCTAGTGATTAAAAAAAGAATGCAAAAGCAAATTGGAAAACATTCCCCACACCGAAAGCCGTTTTGAGGTGCAGTATTTTATCTTTTAAAAATTATTTTTGCTGTTCATCTCATAATAAGCGAAGAGTTGACATTCGGGTTAAATTTATGTACTAAAAATTGGTTTGTAAATCTGTGAAATAAAATAATAGTCAACCACAATCTAGTATCTATGTGATTTCCATAACACAAATATACTTGACCCTAAAGTAAAAACATTTAGGGGGCTCTTTTGTTACTGGCTTGCATTTTTAATCTGTGAAAACTGAATTTTATTTTAGCTTTTACTTTGTTTAAAACATATTTTGTTTCTATAGCCCAGTGGGGTGACTATAGTTCAATTAAAAATTATAGTGGTGGCGCATGCCTGTAATCCCAGCAGCTCCAGAGGCTCAGGCTGGAGGATCACAAGTTCAAAGCCTGCCTCAGAAATTATAGTAGGGCCCTAAGCAACTTAGTGAGAACTTGTCTCTAAATAAAATATTAAAAAGGGCTGGGGATGTGGCTCAGTAATGATTAAGTCCCCCTGGGTTCAATCTCTAATACCAAAACAAACAAACAAAGAAACAAAACAATACATATTTAATGAAAAACTAGAAGCAAGCTTAAAATGCTCCAAATTATCAGGAAAGGAAAATGCTAATTACCCTGATTCCATCAGTCCACATCATATACATGTATTGAAATTTACCACATCCTATAAATATGTACAATTATTATGTGTTAATATAAAATAATAAAACAAGTAAAATTTATTTCATAATTTTAATCAATATTTAAAATTCATATTTGGAGTTTAAATGGAGGTCTTTACTTTGATCATGTTATTTGGAAATAGTTTTATTTTACCTAGATATTTTCTATGTTTAACTTAAGCCAAGCAGCTGGTATCCATGTTCTGTGAACTAACCATAATATTCTTTCTGGTTATTTTCCCTTTGAACTCAAAGTATTTAATTTTTACGCAAATAGAAAAATAGTTCAAAAAGCAACATGTATTCGTTAGCATTTCATATGGCAATTAATACCTAATTTACAACTCTGAATAGAAAGAGAAAGCAATCCTTCTTTCAAATGTGAAAAGCTAGGTTTCTTTACAGTTGTACTTAACTTTTACTGTATCTTTTGCTGTTTATTAAAAAATAAACTTTCCTTTTTCTGATTAAAAAGTAATAAGGCTTTTAAGATAACTTGAAAAATGGCATTATCTCTGTAGCTGATTTTGAATTTTGAAATAATTCTTCTTTTAAAATTCCTTTCCCCAGCGTCAAGAACATAAATAAGTTACTCCCAAAGTGATAATGAGGCAGGAAGATCCCAAGTTACAGGCCGGTCTCAGCAAATAAATGAATAAGTAAATAATAAAGAATAAAAACTGCTAAGGATGTAGCTCAGTGGCAGAATGCCCCTGGGTTCAATCCCCAATTACCATAAAAAAAAAAATTGGTGGGCACCATGGCTCACACTTGTAATCCCAAAGACTTGGGATGCTGAGGCAGGAGGATAGAGTCAAAAGCCAGCCTCAGCAAACGCAAGGCACTAAGCAACACAGTAAGACCCTGTCTCTAAATAAAATACAAAGTAGGGCTGGAGGTGTGGCTCAGTGGAGTGCCCTTGAATTCAATCCCCGTTACAAAAAAAAAAAAAAGAGAGAGAGAGAGAGAGAGAGAGAGAGAGAGAGAGAGAGAGAGAGAGAGAAAGAAAGAAAATGAATTCATCCAGAAAATTTTATTTTACCACAGTGAGATGATGAAATAAATACAATTTTCATTTATTATAATAAAAAATTACAAACCACCTAGAGGTTAGGTAAAATATGGTATGCCTGCATAGACTAGAGTATACTGTTACATTTTTATAAATAATATTATATTATTTTTATTTATAAATTAACATAGTACAAGGTATAGTGATTGAAAAGTTTCACACCACAGAGCCTACAAAGAAAACATCCCAATTTTAAGAATTTAGAGAAATATTTGCAATCCAACAGTAATCAAAAAAGGGGAAAAAAAGAAAAAGAAAAAGAAAGAAAGAGAGAGAAAGAAAAATGAGTCAGGTGTGGTGGCACATGCCTATAATCCCAGTAATTTGGGAGGCTGAGGCAGAAGAATCACAAGTTCAAAGCCAGACTCAGTAACTTAGCAAGATCCTGCTTCAAAATAAAAAAAATTAAAAGGGCTGGGAATATGGCCCAGTGGTTAAGCACTCCTATGTTCAATCTCTGATACCAAAAAAGAAAAAGAAAAACAGCTGGGCCCACCTGTAATCCCAGCCACTTGGGAGACTGAGGCAAGAGCATCCCAAATTCAAGGCCAGCCTTGGTAACTTAGGGAAACACTGTCTCAAAAACTAAAAGGCGCTGAGAATGTAGTTGAGTAGTTCAATCCCCGATATAAAAAAAAAATAATAATATTTTTCTTTTTAATTTAATAAGATAATTCTCAAAAAGAAAAATACATAAAAATGAAAAAAAATAAAGAAAAAGGGAAATACAGAGGCCAATGCATTTTTGTAATAGACTTTGGGGGCCAAAGACCAACAGTGATGGATGAGCACATTTCAGGCTGATTTGGGTGGACTAACCTAAGCACAGAGATGGTTTCCGATTTCACTCACAAGAATTGCTCTAGACGTTAAGATGCTCACATCTCGGCCTGGCGGCTGACACACTGCTCTGCTCTGGGCAAGCCATTTCATCTCCTCTGCCTCCGCTGCCTCTTCTAAAGGGTTAGGTCTGAACAGTATTAAATTCCTGAGGTTCAGTCTCACATAATTTAATGCTTGTTTTTCTAACACCATCTTTTCAAAAACATTCCACTTTGGCTAAGAAGGTTGAATTCGGTTGAACGCCCTGAGCACTTGCTTTTTTGGCAAGGCACTGGGATGAGTCAGGCATGTGCAGTTAGGTGAAGAACAATCCACGCTTTCAAGTTAACCATCTGATGAGCCGGCCAGGTAGGAGGAGGGTGAAGGTGTGCTGAAAGTCTGTGCAGCCAGCCAGGAGTGATGGCTGGTATCCGTAGACCCAGGTACTCGGGAGGCTGACGCAGGACGATAAATTGGGTCCAGGAGTGTGAGGCCAGCATGGGCAACATTGTGAGCCGCCATGTCAAAAAATAAAATAAAATATACTCTAAGAGTTGAGAGTACAGAGATGAGAATTTCAACTACATCTGGGCTTGGGGAGTAAGTGGAAATTAAGTTCTCCTGGACAAGAAAGGACTTCTGTCTGGATCAAGTTGTAAGGAAAAAGCCAGTTAGCCAAAACTGGGCCTGCAAAGAGGGCTTCATCCTTCCAGCCCTCGGAGCAGTGCTTAGGGAGTGAGAGGAATCCATTTATCCCTTTTAAAATAGAAAGAAGTAGAGGCAAAGAGGTTTTTGTTATTTTGTTTGTTTTTCTTTTGTTTTGTTTTTGGTACCGGGGTGCTTAACCACTGAATCACATCCCCAGCCCTTTTAATTTTTTTATTTTGAGACAGGGTCTTGCTAAGATGCTTACAGGCCTGTTTAAATTGCTCAGGCTGGCCTTGAACTTGCAATCCTCTTGCCTCAGCCTCCTGAGCTGCTGGAATTATAGGCATGCACCACTGTGCCCAGCTAGAGCAAAGAGACCTTCAAGAGGCTACTTAGCAAGGACAGAGAGTGGTCAGCACAGGGTTGCTCACAGTCCTGCTGTGATCCCCTCAACACTGGAAGGCAGAAGGCACTATCATCAGAAGACAAACAGACTTCCACCATCTTTCTTTACTGTTCCAATGAAGGCCTTTTTCATACAGAGACAGCCTCCCCAGTGGCCTGTGGGTGTGTCCCCTCACCAATATCTCTCCATTACCTTTCTCCAATGCCCCTGCTACTACTACCTCCCCACCACCTAGAAGACCACCCAACCTTTCTCTTGTTAAATTTGACCTCTCATAACTTCCCTGTGTTGGGCCAAGAGCAGCTTCAGATTGGATCCTATCTCTGAATGCATGCCTGAAGCCTGAGCCCTTTCCCCCACTGATAAGATACAGAAAGGACAGTAACAAAGGCTAGATGTCAGAGCCAGACCAACACAGACTCCTGTCCATGTCCTGCTTGAGGAACTGGTGAGGAATCTGTCACGTAGAACCTGCAGCAGGTGACGGGACGATGCAGGTGGAAGAGTGTACCTCGGAGCATCTCTGTGACTTTCCCTCCTCTCCTACCTGCTCACTGCCCCTCGAGGACCCTGTTCATCTCCTCCAGCACATTCCAAAGTAGGAATCCAGATTTTGAACAATCTCTGATGTGAGTGGAAGAGAGAATACATTCAGATGCAAGATTGCTTCAAAGAATGGTAAAGGAGAGGAGGAGGAAAGGGAGAGGAAGAGATGGAGGGTCTGGGGTGCTGAAGTGGGGGTGGAGTTGTCCTGCAAGAGTCCCCCTCGTGTGATCTATGACTGTGACTAAACCTAATGTGTACACTAGTGCTAGCCATGGTTGTGAACCAAGCATACAATTTCAGTGAAAACAAACAAGTTAATTCCTTGCTGAGGCAATAGCTCATTGTTGCTGCTTCTGACCAGTGCGACAAATGCATGTCCTCTGGCCACAGAGTGCTTTGGCCAGTTAGGCAGCTGATAATGATCCTTCATGGCTCAAGCATCTGCTGTAGGCGCTCACAAAACAGAGTCAATTTCACTCTATAGAAGCCTCCTGACATGGCATAAGGGAGGTGGGGGTTGGAGAGAAGAAATGAAGACTGAGCCCTAACTAACTGTAGCAGGAGAAGGAACTCAGAAATCTTTGGGGGATGGGTCAAAAGGAAGAAAAAAGGAGGAAGAAGAAAAAAAAATTTTTCTGTGGGCCTACTTCATGTCTAGCACAAAGCAGGGCTTCTATACCGGTCTTCTGATCCAGTGTTCTAGGTATTTAAGATTGACCATTGTCGGGGGAAGGATTCAAGGTTGATGGGTCCGTGCATCTCAAAAGCCTGGCCCAGCTCAGTTCACTCAATGCAAACAACTTCGGAGATTTTACAACATACAGTAACTATGTATAACTGGTATCTGGGGATACCAAGAAAAAATAGGGCCGGTCTTAGTCTTCCAACCATCTATCCAGTGGAGAAACCAACCCTATGACCCAATAAATCATAACTGACCGCTGTAACGAGGGGGGGTGGAAGAGGTTTCTTGGATGACGGATAAATGAATGTGTGCATCTGAATGCGCCCTGCCTGACACCTGCCTTCACCAGAGAACTTGTGCAGCTAATTACAAATCCAACCCTGAACACAGTAGTGATGGCATCCTATCCTGAGGTAGTGCAAGAGTGACAAAGGCTTTCCACTCATACCTCTTTAGAATTATGCTGTCTAAGGCTGGGGCTGTAGCTCTGGGAGAGTGTTTGGCTTAGAGATGAGAGTTCAATCCCTGGCAGTGCAGTAAATTAAATTAAAAAAAAAAAAAAAAAAAGAGTTTGCCTGGTGGCACACACCTGTAATCCTAGCAATTTGAGAGACTGAAAACTAAGTTCTAGGCCAGCCTGAACAACTTAGTGAGATTTCTCAAAAAAATAAACTAAAAGGAGTTAGAGATATAGATCATTGGTAGAGCACCTCTGGGTTTCAATCCCCAATACCAAAAACAAAAACAAACAAAAAACTCCACACAACACAAAAACTATACTGCCCAATAATGTAAAAGAGAGTTACATATGACTATTTTTACTTATTTATTTATTTAGTGATGCTGGAGATTGAACCCAGGGGCACTCTACTACTGAGTTACATCCCCATCCCTCTTTTAATTCTTTTTTTTTTTTACCTATCCAGTGGAGAAACCAACCCTATTTTTTAAATTTATTTTTTATTTATTTATTTTAAAAATTTTAAGACAGGGTCTCACTAGGTTGCCCAGACTGACCTTGAATTTGTGATCCTCATGCCTCACTCTCTGCAGGCCTGCTGCCACCTCCCCAGCTCACTCATGACTATTTAAATTCAAATTAATTGCAACTAAATAAAACTTTAAATTTAGTTTCTTAACTGCACTAGCCAACAGCAGCACAGACCAGACATCCAGAGGTTTCCAGAGTCAGGAGAGGAGCTCAAGAGGTATACATGGCTGCCATATTGGATGGTGCCAACCAGTTGTTGACTATCTCCATGGTGGTAGTAAATTCCATTTCATAGGACTGAGGTAAAACCTCTGAAACCATCCTTGATCCCTGTCCCCCCCATGCTTGGTGCCCTGCTGAGTTCTCTGGGGGTTTCTGTCCTTCTCTCTGAGGGCAAAGAACGTTCTTCTCTTCAAAGCGTTGAGAGGCAGCACTACCCTCTCACTGTTGAAAACACACCAAGCACAGTCACCGTTAATGTCGCTAATTCTCCTGAGAAATGGATAAAAACCATGGAAGTGGTAGGGTCTGTGGCAGGATTCAGGGTCTCCAGGGACACTCACAGAAAAGGAAAGCACCCCTCTGCTTGGAGTCTTCCCCAGCCTCCACTTGTATCACACCAGGTAGCTGATAGGCTCAAACGTGGAAGGTTTGCCAGCAGCCTGTCTGGAGTCACAATGAGCATGAGACCTGGGGCCAGAGTGGCTCCTCTCTCTTGTCATGCCCATGGAGGGGCAGCAAGGTGAGCGGTGCCCTGAGCCACAGACCCACTGCCTTCCTCCCACAATCACCACCCAGGCACAGGCAGATGGTTCCACACGGGCTTTCCTTGAGGGGCCAAGGACTCCTGGGTGTTGCTCAGAGGCGGGGAGCGGGGATGCTGGTACAGATGCAGGCACAAGTAGCCTGCCTGCTGTCCTGCTCCAGAGGGGTGGGGAGTGGGACAAAATACCCCCATGGGTGCAATTTCCCCCCTCCTCTCCTGCCTGGCCTGGAAACCTCTCCTCCAAGGCAGAGAAGCCTAAGGCTGGGGGATGGCTTTTTGCTGGCAAGGAGACCAGAGCCAGCCACTAGAGGGTGGTGAAAACTCTCCTTTGAATTCTGAATAAAGTAGGGAAGAGGCCATCTCCCAGGGCACTCCTTGCTCCCCATCCCCATCAGAGCAAAAAAACATAACAGAAAACATGACGAAGAATTAACGGAAACCATTTGTGTGTGTGTGTGTGTGTGTGTTTCACATGCACTTCCAAGTAGAAGCAAATCAAAATAAATCCCCCAGGAACTCAAAAGACATGCTTCAAAGCAAGATATTCAATGTCGATCTATTATTGTGGAATCTCTACATTTGGGTAGTGGTGGTGGTTCAGATCTATAATCCAAGCAATTTGGGAGGCTGAGGCAGGAGGATCGAAAGTTCGAGGCCAGCCTGGGCAATTTAGCTAGACCCTGTCTCAAAATAAAAATAATGAAAAGGGCTGGGGCTGTAGCTTAGTGGCAGAACACCTGTGAGTTCAATCCCCGGTACTGCAGGGGAAAAAAAAAAATCCATCTAATAATGTGTTCTCCAAAGCCCAGGCAATCTTATAACATTACTGTGTAACACCATTTGTTCTCCAGCAGGTATTTGACAAAAGAAAGACCAGAATGCTGCTTCCTTTTACTCCTTCAGCACTTAGCATTCTCTTTTATTTGTCACATGGTTTAAGAACTAAATTTAGAAAAGAAATGAAAATACAATCCCCTTCTCTGCTCAGTTCCTGACAATTAGCAGTGCAATCTCCTCCTACCTGCAGAGAAAGCAGAATCCCTTTGCAGTCCTCGGAGTTCAGTTAGGACACGCTAGAGCCCCCTAGTAGTGGTACCAGAGCCCAAATAGTAGCAAAATCTTTCATCTTTAACAGGGTGTTTATTTATCAATAGAACTGAAAAATCTCCCAGCTGCTCTTCGGTTGGTCTCTGGGATTTTAGTATGTATTGTTCATTGTGTTTCATTTATCTTGAGTTAAAAGAGTTGCCAGGTGTGGTTCGACACACCTGCAATCCCAGCTACTCAGGGGACTGAGGCAGGAGGATTAAAGTTTGAGGCCAGCCTGGGCAATTTAGGGAGACTCTCAGCAACTTAGCAAGACCCTGTCTCAAAATAAAAAATGGCTGGGGATGTTGCTCAGTGGTAAAGTACCCCTGGGTTCAATTCCTAGTACTACTGAAAAAAAGAAAGAAAGAAAAGTCCAGTGTGTTCTTGTTGTAGGGACAGATGGGCCAAGGCACCAAAGGTAGCAGCAAACAGTTTTATTTGGCTGCATCAGGTTCAGAGGGCACAGCTTTCACTGAAATCAATCAATCCCCTGAACCCCAAGTTCAGGTAGTTTCAGAACTTTATACCCAGCATGTAAGGGGAGGGGCTCAGAAGGTCACATAAAAGCAGCTTTTTCTTCCACTGTTTTGGGCAAGTTAACCCTTCAAGGACAACACCTGAGAGGGGAGAACTTCTTCTCCCCTTTCTTTCCTCCCGCTGCCAGCCGTTACCATGGAGCCCAACTGGTAACTTCTCTTATCTTAGAAATGTAGACATCTCTGTGAAGCCCCCAGCTAAAGGCCAGAGGCCTTGTTAAAGGATCTGTCTTTTTTTTTTTTTTTTATCACATTTTGCATCTGCAAACACACTTCTACAAACTATTATACTGGATAAATGTTTGTGAAAAACAAGTAAAGGGGCGTCCAGCATCTGGAGTGCTGATTTCTCCCAGGCCATTGGCCAAGTAAAATAGAGCAACAGGAAAATAGGAAGTTTACCTACAGTGAACTCTTTTGTAAAGACTCTTTTGCTGACAGTCCTAAAATCAATTATGGTGAAGATTTCTGGAGAAACTTAGTTAAGATTTTCTGTGGAGGAGGGAGTGCTACTACATTCTGATGTAGAAACCCCCAATCATGGGCCAATTTAAAATCTCTTTCCTCCTCAGCTTGGGCCTACTTGATATGCAGGGTGAACAAGCAACCTCTCCATTCCACGCCAGTTCCTGGTTGGTGTGCAGAGACAAGGGGGTGGATAATGGGCAGGAGAAGATCCTTTGATCCTACAGTTCTGACTTGGCAGGGCAGAGGCACAGCCTCCTCTGGGTAGAGGCTGTGTGGTGGGTGAGTGCTTCAGAGCTTCCTACACTGGGAATATGTCTTTCACCTGGGACTTCCCCCCTGGCCTTCTGTGGCAGTCCTCACAAAGCACGGTGCAGGGACCAGTGGTATTGGCATCACTCCTCAGACATGGAGACTCCTAGGCCCACCCACTCATACTGAATGGGAACTTGCAGTTCAACACGCCCCCAGGGGATATGAGGCACAGTCAGGCCTCCTGACCCTTGGCCTTCCATCAGTGTCCCTCTCTACTGGGTCACCTCTCCCCTCCAGACAGCCCCCTTCCAGTGTCCCCTGGACTATACCTGACCCCTGGGGAGCAGGCTTGCCCCTGATGGAGTCACCCTCAGGCAGAGCCTCTCTCTATTAGAGAGTCAGGTACCAGCCACTGTTCCCTCACAGTTCAGAGGACATACTTCAGACTGTCCAAGTATTCTCTGGAAGCTTCCCTTGCTGGCTGAGATGACATGGAAGCATTCCTTCCTGCCCAACAGGTGGCTGGCACAGTTTAGCACATCCATATCTCACTCCAAAGAAATCTTCCCACCAACCACTAATACCTCCCAGTGAAATCCCAGTGTTCTCCTTGGAGGAGGGTCATGGGCAAAGGCAGTTTCATGGTCTCTCAGAAAATTTTATTTAGGGTTTGTGTTAGATCTCTACGGCCATGTACCCACATACACCCATCTTAGTTCTTAAAACAAATATTTATTAGCGCACAGCTTCTGTGTGTTATGGGTTGAATTATTCCCCCTCCCAGATTATTCCCCTCCCCATCCAGATGCATGCTCAAGTCCTAACCCTCAATGTCTTAGAGATTGGATAGAGACCTATCTATAAAGAGGTAATTATGGTGAAACAAGGTCATAACAGTGGGGCCCTAATCCAATAGGACTAGTGTCCTAATAAGAAGAGGAAGAAATACCAAGGAAGCTGGAATATAAAGAAAAGGTCATTCTAGGACCCAGTGAGGGGTGGGTCTAAAGCCAAGGACAGAGGACAAACCATGCTGACTCAATACTCTTGGACTTCCAGCCTCCAGAACTGTAAGAAAATTAACTTCCCTTGTTTAAGGGATCCCATCTGTGGTATTTTGTTATGGCAACCTGAGAAGATTAAGGTGCCTTGAGTCAGCAAAGCAATTCAGGCACAGCTTAGCCAGGGCCTTGGGTCAGTCTCCCTCCCAAGGCTGCAACCAAGGTATCTTCTGGGGCTATAGTCATCCCAAAGATCCAGTGTGGGAGGAGCTGCTCCCAAAGCTCACTCTTGTGGCTGTTGGCAGGCCCCAGGGTCCTCACTGACAGATGGCCAAAGACATCAGCTCTTTGCCACATGAGCACCTCTACAGGGCAGTTCATAATCGGTAACTGGTTTCCCTCAATGTGAGGAAGAGAGGAAGAGAGGGGACTCAGTAGAAACACAGTGTTGTTGTTTTGAAGAACTGGGGATGGAGCCCAGATCCTTTCACACACCAGGCAAGTGCTCTACCACTGAGCTATCCTTCCCAGCCCCAGCAGTCTTTGTATAACCTAATCTCATGGTGGCATCCATTACTTTTGCAGTTTTATATTGAAAAAAGCAAGTCACTAGGCCCAGCCCATATTTAAGAGAAAGAAATTACACAAATGCAAAAATCCTAGGAGATAAGGATCTCCGGACAAAACTCCCTAGCATTGTGGCCCAGCATTCTATTCTGTGTGTGTGTGTGTGTGTGTGTGTGTGTGTGTGTGTGTGTGTGTGTAGTGCTGAGGACTGAACCCAGGGTCTTGTGCAGGTGAGGCAAGCACTCTACCAACTGAGCTAAATCCCCAGACCAAAATTATTCTTTTTTTTTTTTTTTTTTTTTTGGTACCAGGGATTGAACCCAGGGGTACTTAACCACTGAACCATATCCCAGCTCTTTTCTACATTTTATTAGAGACAGGATTTCACTGAGTTGCTTAGGGCTCACTAAGTTGCTAAGGCTAGCTTTGAACTCACTACCTTGCTGCCTCAGCCTCCAGAGTGGCTGGGATTACAGACATGCGCCACCACACTCGGCTGGTCCAGCACTCTAATGTAGAAGTACACAGCATCTATGGCACTGTTTTATGTTCTTATGTCTTCAACTGAAACAGAGACAACAAGGAAAGAACTGTGTAATACCCTATTACACTGTAATAAGAAAGAAGACAGAGAGTGTAGGTGCATGGATAGCCTAGTGACTTTGATGGTTGGGAAGATAAGTAAATGTCTAAATGGGCAAGTTCTAGAGTACTCTCATGTTCCTTCATGGTCCTCTTCCATCTTATAGAGCTGCCCAGCCAAGAACTACATTTCCTAGACTCCTCTACATCTAGATGGCACCATGTGACTAGCTCTTACCAATAGACTATGAAGTAGAAGCTATCTGAGGCATTTCCTGGCTAGAAAGGTGAAAAAGTAAGTAGGCCTTTCTCCAACTTCTCTTTCTGGGTATAGAAAACTTCAAGGCTCCCAGAAAGAGAAACTGCAAGATAAAAGGCACCTGAGTCCCTGAAAGCCACCTGCCAACCAATAATACCTGTATGTGAGCAAAAAACACTTGCTTTTCAAGCCACTGAAAATTTAGAGTTTGTTGCAACCTAACTAACCTAACTAAGCTGGGTGCAGTAGTTTTGAAGCTTACAAAGCAGTGTGACACATTCAGGGAGTAGACATAGAGGGAACAGATGCTGTCAGTGAAACCGTCCATCATCTGAAGAGCTTCACTGACCTAGACAGGTTACTGGACAAGGATGGTCCATTCCAGGTAGTTCCACAACCAGGGTGGCAGGGCTGTACAATAGTGGCCACAGATCCCTTTTTAACCTCTGCATGCCCCAGGACCTTTGTACAACTGAGAAGGGGGTGTTCTGAAAAATGACTGACATTGGACTTAACCACCACAAATATACAATATGTGTTCAAAATGGCTGTGACTCATTCTCTGTAAATGCCAAAGACATCACACATTTTTATTTGCTTTAAATTAAATTCCGTCTCCAAGACTTTCATCCTGCCGAGCTGGTGGAGATCAATTCTGAACATTATGGCACTCTCTCCATCTCCTTAATGTTGCACATCTCAAATGAAGAAAGGCCTATCCTTCAATTCAGAATGAGCAGTGCTGACATCCCCCAGAGGAGCACCTGGTTTCTTCTGTATCCTGCTGTGTTCCCCAGGTAGGTACTATGAACAGGGCCAGGTCACCCAACTACTTGAAGAACAGCCTCAGAAACCTCTCTCTACTCTTTTCCCCTGCCCAGGATCCAGTCTTGGTCCCCTGCTCTTTCCCCCACTGAGAAGCAGGCAGGCTAGATGTGGACAGCTTCTGCCGTCTAGTCCAGCAACATAAACTTCCTTTGAGGCAAAGGGCAAGTGGTGTGAAATTCAAGGAGGACCAAACACAGATGACCCCTTCCAGGGGTAAGAACAGCATCCATCACACAGGAAAGAATGTGACACGGGCAGTGCAGGACCTGTCATTGAGTTGGTTCTCAGTTACTGTTACATGTGGGAAATCTTTCCAAGCAGAGACACTTGTCCTCCACCTTCCACATTCCTTAATCTTGTCATCACACAAAAAAGAAACTGAAAGTTGTAGACAAGTCCTTGAAAAAGCCTTAAATTCCTTCCACTTAGTTCCTGTCCTCACCAAATAAGTGCCACCACTTGACGAATGATGTCATTACCGCAGTCCAAGCAGACATTAGGTTTGGTTTACAAACACTTGGCAAAGCCACGGAGCTGAGGCAGACATGAGAGAGCAACCCTAGTGTCCAACTGCAGAGAACCTCCAGCTGTCAGACTCGAATCCATCACCTGTCACACCAAGGCCCCACCTTCTATAGACTATTTCCAGCCAATGGCGGGGCTCTGCAGAGCTATAGAGGCGGGCTCACTTCTGGGGGCGTGGCCGTCTCTGGCGCCTGGCTGACAGCCCTGCCCACCCATTCTGAGTCTGCAGGACCTGCCTGCCTGCCCTCTCCCCTTCGCTCAGGTCAGACCTGCATTGTGGCTGAAACCACTCTCAGCCACTCTGGCTCCCTCCAAGTTCCTCTCCTAGTTTCTTTCACATTTCGTCTTGTCTTGCATTTGCTTCTGGGAGGTCTCAGTCTAACACCCTCTCTCTAGTAAATATTCTCACTTATCATATCATTTATTTAGATAGCAAATATTAGTTCAATTCACTTCCTGTATTTAAACTGTGAAATGCAGCCTATGAGGAAAAATGTTTTAGGTCGGTTAAAAATTGTTCCTGCCTTAAAGCGTTAACTCCCATTTAGACGTCAGTTTATTTTTGCTAAGTTTGGCACCTGCTGCTATTCAGTCTGAACTTTAAAATCTCAAGTGGCTATTGAGTTCCCTCATGGCTCTTAACTCTCCCTGGAAACTCTGAACAATTTAAAAACAAAAAGTCAATGGCATTTAGAAATATAGAAAAGCAAAATCATGTCATTCAAAATAATGTAGAAGACACAGGAAGAGGATTGCCCATAATGATATTGTCCTAACACAATAACTGCCATTTTAGGGGACTTCATCTTCCCCTCTGCTTCTTGCTTTCTTTAGAGTCTCCTTTTCTCTAGAGGATTGTTTACAGACCTCCCGCATGAGCCCTGGAGGCACATCATAATCACCTCCCTAGCTTTTAAAAATGATTAAGACCAGGCCCTTAGACCTTCTTTAAACCATATATTTTTTTCTTTTTTGAAGCCCAGGTGCAAAATTGATCAGATTTCTTTACCATCACTAGTACATTCATAGAGCTTTTTTTCTTTTACATTTTTTTTTTGTATTTTTTCTTTTTAGATATATATAACGGTAGTACATTTTGACATTTTATACATACAATATATATTATTAATGACCTTTTCATACCTGTTCTCCACCCCAGCCTTCTTCTTTGAATATCCCATAGATTTGATACATGTTCTTAAAGATGTATCTATCTTTACAAATAAGCAATGTTGCTTGGGTGTATGTTTTTAATGTACATTCTGTAAGTTTCATTGTTTCTTACCTCTTCTCCTTCATACTGTGTTTTAAGTTCTATTCTTATTGATGTATAAATTCTGCACAGGGTCACTTACTGTGACTTTCCGTTCTGCTAGTGATGGCTATCCATGGGGCCTTTGACTCTTCCTAGATGCAGCAAATCTGCAGCAAACCCATATCTCCTTGTGAGCCCATGTGAGATCCCTTTGCAGGAGTGTTTTAGTAGCCCTCAGTTGATTCGGATGGCTAGCCAGAGTTAAGGATCACTGTCAGTTCTCTATAAATTTTATGATATTTTAAGGTTTTCTCTACACTTTACTCCTTTGGGACTCTTTCCCAGCTACAATCTGAGTTTCTGAGGATACTTCTTTTATTCCATAAAAATCTCCCTGTAGGAACTCAAAATACTAAAGTAGAAATGATGGATCCTATCTTAAACATGATCCTATAGCTGGGAGTGAGGGAACACCCCTGTAACATCAACTGAGGCAAAAGGATCATGAGTTCAAGGTCAGCCTGGGCAATTTAACAAGACCCTGTTTGAAAATAATAAGGGCCAGGGATGTAGCTCAATAGTGGAGTGTTCCTCAATACCACAAAGAAAAAAATATGAGCCTATATTTGAATTCTACTGTTGCAATAACAAAGTAGCACAACCTTAGTAGCTTAAAATAATCCCATTTTCTTCTCATTTGGGAGGTCAGAAGTCTCACTATCAAAGTGTTAGCAGACTTGAGCAGATCCATTTCCTTGCCATTTGCAGCCCCCAGAGGCCACTTGCATTCTGAGGTTCATGACCCCTTGCTGGCATCTCTCCAACCTCCACTAGTCATCACAGCCCAACCCTGGATGGGACTCTCTTTTCTAAGGATTGGTGCGATTACATGGGCCCAACTGGATAATCAGGATGAACTCATTTTAGAATTCTTAGTTTAATAACACATGCAAATTTGACTCAATACGTTTCTCCCACGTAAAGTAACATATCCACAGGTTTCAGGAATTAGAACATGGTCATCTCTGGGGAAGGGGCCACTATTCTATCAACTGCAACATGATGCTTGTTTGCAGTTCTTTTTGTCTTTAGTCTTATAAACTCTATTAATTTTCCAAAATTACTTTGCTCAATCCCTTTCTCCTCATCCCCTTCAGTGAGGTGTTTTTACATATATGTCACTATAGATTCTTTTGTCCCAGTCTACAGTCTATCCTGGAACCCCTGACCTCCTAAATGTTGGTTTTTAATTTTTTTAAAAAAAATTTATACAAGTTGGGTGACTATTTGTTCTGGAAAGTTGTATGGGTTTTGACAAATGCATAGTGTCCTGTATCTACCATGACAGTATCATACAAAATAGTTTTACCACTGAATAAAATTTCATGCTTTGCCTATTTAACCCTCTACTTCCTAGAACCCTTACCAAACCTTTGACAATCACTGATCTTTTTACTATATTTAGAGTTTTGTCACTTCTAGAATGTCATGTCACTGAAATCACATAGTGTATATATATGGCTTCTTTCATTTAACAGTATGCATTTAAGTTTTATCCATGACTTTTGGTAGGTTGATAGTTCATTTCTTTCTCTAATGGAATGCTATTCCTTGCATGGATATACCATGTTTGTTTATTCATTCACCTATTAAGGGTGTTATGATTTGGATTTGAGGTGTCCCCCCAAAGCTAATGTGTGAGACAATGCAAGAAGGTTTAGGGAAAAATTATAGGTTATGAGAATCTTAACCCAATCAATAAATTATTCCCAATGGGGATTAACTGATTGGTATCTGAAGGCAGGTAGGATGTGGCTGGAGGAGGTGGGTCATTGGGGACCTGCCTTTGAGGTATATATTTTGTATTTGGCAAGTGGAGTCTCTTTCTTTGCTTCCTGATCATCATGTGAGCCGCTTCCCTCTGCCACTCTCTTCTGCCATGATGTTCTGCTTGAGCCCTGAGGAATGGAGTCAGCTGTCTATGGATTGAGACCTCTGAAAGTGTGAGCCCCCAAATAAACTTTTCCTCCTCTACAGTTGCTCTGTTCGGGTCTTTCAGTCACAGCAATGAAAAAGCTAAAACAAAGGAACATCTTGTTTGCATGTAGTGTCTAGAGATTGAGGAAAGTTGCTGTAAACATTCTTCTTTTCTATTTTAACATTGCCTTTTGCTTTTTGAGTTGTCTAGTAAGAATATAAACTAAAGTTTGGACTATTTTTTCCCTAGTCTGTTAGTTCTCTATTGACTTTATGATTTTTGCCTGACAATATTTAGACAATTGAGCATGATTTTTTTGTGAATGTTTTAGAAGCTTTATTCATAATCACTCAAATCTACAAATACTCCAAATGTCCAATAAGTGAACAAATAAGCACACTGTGGCACATCCATACAATGGGATATTACTCAGCTATAAGAAGCAATAAAAATACTGATGTTCTCAGCAACATGGAGAGCATGATTTTTTTTGTCACTGTTTTTGGGTTCCCTCCTGATTCAATTGCCTTCTTCCATCCCAAGATTAAAAGATGTTCTTCTGAATATCTCTTCCATTACATATTAAAGAACTGTGCATAGGTGAGAGAGAGAGAGAGAGAGAGAGAGAGAGAGAGAGAGAGAGAGAGAGAGAGAGAGAAATATTGAAATGGGGAAGAATAGCAGAGGGCCTGGGGGATACTGAAGCATTTTTGCCTTTGACTTCTGAGTCACTGGGGCTCTGTAGGGTCAGCAGAATGAGAGTTTTCCTGAATCTCTTCAAGCACTGTGGTTTTAGCCCCAAGAAGCCACGTGACCTGACTTTGGAGAGGATAGAACAAACCCCAAGAGTCTGTTTCTGGAGTCCATCCATCCCATCTCTGTACCCATCCTGCTACAGCCCCAGCCCCTATCAGGCAGGCCCTGGTCCAGGACTCCATCTTTTCCCCTTCCTTGAAGGTCAAGTAGGAGAGCAGCTTCCCCCTGGGGTGGTTGCTGCGTGTGTCAACATCCCTTGTCACTCATGTCAAGCTCCCCAATGCCTCTGGAAAGTCACTGCATTAAAAAGTCTTCCAAGATTCCAGCTGAGAGTACTATTTCCTGCTTGGACTCTGACAGGTCCTTAAAGGGGAGAAACTAGGCCAAGAAGGAAAGGGAAGCTGGGAGAACAAGTGAGCTTCTCAGAGGAGCTGAAACCAACCCAGAAGGAGTTTCATGTGGAGTGTGTTGTTACTCCTCTACTCATCTACGGACTGGGTGAGCAGACATGGAAAGGCCGAGATCCAGCCACAAAGGTCCCTTGGTCACCACCACCCTGTTCTCCTAGGGCCCATCAATGCTATCTCCATAGAAGCCCTTGGTGTGGTAGAATCATCACTCACCAGTTTATATATCATTGGGTTGAAAACTCCTCACAGCCCAAGATTGGTGCCCTGAATCCTGTCTGGCTTCACCAGGGCTGCCCGACGCAGAATAGGTCCTCATGTGGATTCAGAGGAAGAAATGAAGCATTCTCCCACTAATGAGAGGGTCCACCCTTCTAGAACTCTCCCTACCTCCTGGGAAGTAGAGCCTCCTCAGAAGCCCCTGGTCAGGTCCTGAAGACTGACAAGCCTCTAGCACCCAGGATACTGGAAAGTAGCTGAGGTGCTCACTCAAAAGAACCTCCTCTTCCAGGACAGCTGCTACCCTATCAGGTTGTTCTCAAACGGTGGCCCCAGGCTTCCTTGCCGCGTTGGCACAGTTCTCCACCAGCTGCCAGTTAGTCCCCAATGCCTTTTTTGTCCTTGTTCCTTTTTTTCCTGTTGTTCTCGGGTGTTTTGTTACCTGAAGGATCTATACTAGCTCCTTCTCACTTCCCCCAGGAGACCAGAAGAACACGCTGGTGGCATGTGGGGATTCTATCTTCCCATCCCAAACCCATATGCAGTCTTTTAGAATCTGCGCTGTTCCAGATAATCTGGGATATGTGCTTATTTATAGAAACAACACTAAGCCTTGATCCATATTTCAATTAAAATGGTTTTAATAACTACAAACAAAATTGGGTAAAATGGTGAATAAAGCTTGTTTGTGTCTGGTTATAATTGTTTCCAAAGGCACAGAGACCATATTCCTTCTAAAGCAGTATTAATTCCAAATGTTTTATTAGTGGAAACATTTTTAATGCTGAATATTGTTTTTTTTAAAATATTGTATTTTCAGTAAAAGAAGCTTTTGTTTTGTTTTTTGTTTTGTTTTGTACCAGGGATTGAACCCAGGGGCGCTTAACCATTGAGTCACATCCCTAGCCCTATTTTATTTTTATTTTGCTTAGGGCCTCAGTAAGTTGTTGAGGATGTCTTTGAACTTGTGATCCTCTTGCCTCAGCCTCCCAAGCTGCTAGGATTATCAGCATTTGCTACCATGCCTGGCTAAATGCAGTTCTTTATGTGTATAACAAGGTTTGTTTTCTACATCACTGTAAGACTTTTCATCTAAAATCACAAACCAGATGCAGTGTCCGCTAAGCTAAGCTCTAAGCACCATCCTAGCCCAGATGCCAAATAGAGAAACCTCCAGAAGATTCCAGCTATTCAGGTCCTCCCAAAAGGGGCAGAGATAAAACATCCCCTATCGGGCTGGGGATGTGGCTCAAGCGGTAGCGAGCTCGCCTGGCATGCGTGCGGCCCGGGTTCGATCCTCCAGCACCACATACAAAGATGTTGTGTCCGCCAATAACTAAAAAATAAATAAATATTTAAAAAAAAAAAAAAAAACATCCCCTACCAAAGGGAATAAGACGTTCACAAACCACAGTAAACTCTGTGTGTCCCGGTTTTCTTAGTTTGGTATATGAAAATGCAGTTACCACCAAAGTTTGAGTAGAGGAGGAAGGTTCTCTTGCCCTAGAACCTTCCAGACTGGAAACCCTGTACATTTTGATGCTTGATGATCCCCATCCCACCAAGAGAAGAATTTATTCCAACCATGCAGGGTCACCCCATGCCCTTGATGGTGCTCCCTGCTGGAAGAGGTTCTAAGAGAAGAGCCAGTTGCCTTAGGAAACAGAGATTGCTAGATTTAAACCTCCTTCCTGACATTCTGGCTCCAGGACTTTCTGTTACTGAGACATCCTCTGAAGTGGCATGAGATCAAGGCCCAGTTTATGAGCCTTCACAGTGGTAGGCTGTCCATCAGGTTTGCTGATCTCTGTATCTAGTACTGTAACTGGGGCTTGGTGTAGCTCAGGGAGATGGGTACTTATGTCTGTCAAAGTATATACATTAATCAGGATCCAGATGCCCAAATAATGGATGCCTTCTGGCTTTGTGTTACATCTTCAGGGATAAAGAGCTACTTGCTGTACTTCTCCGAACTGGAAAGAAGTGTTTCCAGGTTAGTATCAAGAGCAGCTGCTCCCTGAGGGTCACTTCTGAGCCAATCTTTCTCTCATGATTACAAGTCATGTGACTCATCCAGGCATCTGTTGAGACCGTGCTACGATAAAAGCCAAAATCCCTACAGACTCCACTGGAATTCACTAGGTCACTCAGCAATATGTTCCCCACTTACTTTTCTTTCTTTTTTTCTTTTTCTGGTACTGGGCATTGAACCCAGAGGCATTTTACCACTAGGCTACATCCTAAGGTCCCCTGCTTTTTTTTTTTTTTTTTTAAGACAAGGTCTCACTAAATTGCTGAGGATCTTTATAAGATGCTGAGTGATGTTAGCCTTGAACTTATGATCCTCCTGCTTCAGCCTCCCAAGTCTCGGGGATTACAAATATTTGCCCCCTCACCTGGTTCCATTTACTTTTGTTGTTGTTCTTTTTAGTTATACATGACAGTAGAATGTATTTTGACATATCATACATACATGGAGTATAACTTCTCTTTTTTTCTTTTTTTTTTTTTTTTGGTACTGGGGATTGAACTCAGAGGCACTTGACCACTGAGCCATATCCCCAGCCACATTTTGTATTTTATTTAGAGACAGGGTCTCAATGAGTTTCTTAGCACCTCTCTGTTGCTGAGACTGGCTTTGAACTCACGATCCTCCTGCCTCAACCTCCTGAGTTGCTGGGATTATAGGTGTGTGTCACTCAGCCATAACTTCCTGTTTTTGTGGTAGTACATGATGTAGAGTTACATTCTTCTTGTATTCATATGAGAACATAGGAAAGTTATGTCTGATTCATTCTACTGTCTTTCCTACTCCTCCCCCCCCCCATTTACTTTTCTTACAAATTCCCAGTCTCTGGTTGCAGTATTAATTTTACCTTTACTCTCAGCATAACGTCCTGAGCCAAAGGGCTAAATCATTGTTGCAACCTATTCCAGACTGTGACAATAATGTGTGGGAAAGAGGGAAACAGAACAAAGAATTTCTGTGTAGAGAAGAGAAGTTGAAGTTTTTTCTTTCTTTGAGGTTTCTGGAACCTAGGGTGTCACACATGCTAAGCATGTGCTTTACCACTGAGCTACATCTCAGAAGCTGAGATAATTTAAAAACTGTTAGTTCACTAGATCTGCGGATATGAACAGTTCACTGAATAAAACTATTTTACAAGAATTGAAGAACAGTTGCTGAGAATTTTTAATATAATTGTATAAAATATTCACTATGAGTTTTGAAGATAATTAAACAGTATATGGTAGCAATTGGGTATAGATTCCTGAGTCCTATGCCCCCAAATTTTTTTTATTCATGATACAATTAAATAGCTCTTTGTGTTAATGGAATATATTCCAGAACTAAAGAGCTATTTAATTGTATTCATCTTCAAGCTTAATTCAACACTATTTACCAAGCTCATTAATTAAAAGGCATTCATCCATTATACACATGGACAGTGACATAGTCTCATCTTTCAATTCCCTTATGGGACAATTTTTTTTGTCTCTGTGCAATCAAGAGTCACCTCCACCCATTGCCCATTCTGTAGATAAAGAAGGGCATTTACAGTTGGACTCTGATCTATAAAACAACATTCAAAACCGTGGCAGGGCTGCCCAAGCCCAGGGTTCATTGACAATTTAGGAGACAACCAATGTTTCTTTCTTCTCCCTCAGATCTACTTCCGCCCTGTTCTCAGTTCATGGAACAAGCCCTGCTGCGTGCTTTTCCCCAAGGCCTCAGACAAGGCCCACACCCACGTCCTGCCTCCTCGTCTGGCTGGCTCCAGTTCCCACATGCACTTTGCTGATGTTAGAGGGCACTTCACAGGGCACACCAGACAATGTAGCTCTGGTTACATGCTGTCAAGTGCTTTGACAATTATAACCACTGATGGTAGTCTTGCCTTCCCCTACAGAAGTTCCTGGAAAGGTACTTAGTAACAATAGCTCCTGGCACTGGGCCCCCACTCAGAGCTGGTACTCAGTCAATAACCACTTATCTATCAAGTCTTGCCCTGTGAGGGTGGCGAGCAGATGAATGGAACAATCCTACCCAGGCCAGGCTCTAGCTTCCCTGGGGCACCTGCCAGGCAGTGATGTCCTTGATACCCACCATGGAAATGCCTATGGCCAGTCTGCCCTCTCCTAGCTCTTTTAAATTCAGTTTCTTTGGAACGCCCTCCACTTTACCTTCTCCCCATCCCTTCATAGCACCCCTCCCTGCATTTAATTTAAAGCATTCATGAAAGTTATTTTTCTCTCCATCTCTGCTGCAAGGTGCAGTACCTGATTTTAGATGAGGAAGTCTGGCTGACAAGATGATGGATAAATGGGTGAATGTCTGGACTAATGGGAGGGTGAGACGTGGGTGCGTCAGTAGAAAAATGAACTGTTCGTTCCTGGAGGTGCCCTGGAATGGCCCCTTCCAAAGGGCAGAGGTCTCCACTTGTTCAAGGAATTAAGACCCCAGTGAGATTCCATTGACTTTATAAGATGAAATTTGTTAAAAATGTTTGTGACTTAAAATCTGGGTGCAGTGGTGTACAACTGTAATCTCAATGACTCAGGAAGCTGAGAGGCAGAAGGGTCACAAGTTCAGTGTGAGCCTCCACAATTTAGAAGACCTGTCTCAAAATTTAAAAAAAAAATAAATTAAAAGATCTGGGAATATAGGTCAGTAGATCATCACCTCTGGGTTCAATCCTTAGGACCACAAGAAAACATTCTAACTTTAACTGGGTGTGGTGGCATACACCTCTAATCCCAGCTACTTGGAGGGCCTGAGGCAGGAGAATCCTAGGTTCAAGGGCAGCCTGGGAAATTTAGCAAGACTGTCTCAAAATAAAATTTATAAAAATGCTAGAGATGCAGATCAGTAGCAGAGTGCTTGCTTAGTATGTGTGCAAGATCCTGGGTTCCATCTCCAGTACTGAAAAAAATTATAACTTAGAAACTAGAATATTTATGAACATATAATCAAAACATGGCAAGACATGAGGGCAATTCTACAATTTAGCATACACAAACATATTCATTTATACCTCGTTGCTAGGTAATACATTTTGGGAATGTTCAATGTTTTTTATTCACCACTTGTAATAGAGGGCCATTAGTTCCCTCAATCGAGAGCAAAATCTACTATCAACATCAATTATTTTTCAATCTTGAACTTGAAAGCTTTTAAAGAAAAAGACTTTAAGAATCTCACCCAGAGCTTCCTGGTCTTAGCTGTATGCTTGCATTGCCTGGGGAAGCTTTTAAAAATCTTGATGCCCAGGTTGCCTCTCAAATCTATTAAGTTAGAATCTCTGGGGAGAAGACACAGGCATCTGTATATTTTCCTCTTTTGAAGAAGAAATGTTTGGGTCAGGTGCAGTGGCACATGCCTGTAATCCCAGCTACTCAGGAGGGTCAAGAAGGATTGCAAGTTCAGCCTGGATGACTTAGTAAGAACTTGTCTAAAAAAAAGAAAAGGAAGGAAGGAAGGAAGGAAGGAAGGAAGGAAGGAAGGAAGGAAGGAAGGAAGGAAGGAAGGAAGGAAGGAAGGAAGGAAGAAAAAAGGACTGGAGATGTAACTCAGTGGTACAGTGCTTACCTAGTATGCTTGAGGACATGATTCAAATCCCCCATACCAAAAATTTTTTGGTTTGGCTTTGTTGTTGTTGTTGTACTGGGGATCAAACCCAGGGTTTTGCAAATGCTAGGCAACTGAGCTATACACCCAGCTCCAACATGCATATTTTTAAAGCTTCCCAAATAATTCCCATGTGCAGACAAGACTGAGAATCACCACTCAACCCTTATACATCTAAGGCTAATAAAAAGACTTACTATGCAAACTAGATGGTTTTTTGTTCCCTCTAAGAGAGTTGTTTTGTTTTGTTCATAGTATGGGGATTGAACCAAGGGGTGTTCCAACACTGAACTACATCCCTGGCCATTTATTTAGAGACAGGATTAAGGCTGGCCATGAATTTACAATCCTCCTACCTCAGTTTCCCAAGTTGCCCAGCTGAGAGGATTGAAACCATCCCTCCCCATCATCTTGTTTTTCCTTTACTTCTATTTCTGTCCTAACAACCAAGAATAGCTCAATGGCTCCAGCGACGAGGATCCAAATTCAGGAGAACTATGCTATCATTTTGTGAAGTCTGTACTTTTCCGCTCCTGAATTTCCATGCCTAAAACCAGTTTCTGGAAATGAGGGAAAGAGACAGCTGCCATAGAGTCAGGTGTGATGGTGCCTGCAATCCCAGCAACCCGGGAGGCTGAGGCAAGAGAATGGCAAGTTCAAGGACTGCCGGGTCAATTGAGCAAGACCTTGTCTCAAAAAATAAAAAGGGCCGTGATATACCTGGGTTCAATCCCCAGTACCACCAAAAGAAAAAAAAAAAGTGGTTGTTTTTAATTGCTAGATTCTCTGTCTGCAGTGTGGTTTCTGGGCTGGACCATTTCATTGGATCAGTTGGAAAGACTGTCTAGGGATGCTTCCTGGAACTTGGAGATAGTTGAGTTCGGAGGAGGACACGGGAGAGCATCTCTCAGTACCCCATCCATTCATTCTTCCAATGCCCACTAACTCTGCAGGGCTCCTGGAGTAGGCGGAATAAAAAGACTTGCACACAACAACAGCAGATTGCAATTATGTATTTAGTTTCCTATGTACTTGAACAACAAGGGCCTTGGGAAGGGGAAGAGAAATGCTGGAAGAGCTGCCTGGCTGGAATATCTGACTTCGGCTAAGACATGGATTCCTAAGCACAATTTACAAAATCATTTTCCTACAGGAAAATCGGCTTCCACAGGGGTAGCAGGGGTTGCAGGGGTCGCAAGGGTTGCAAGGGCTGCAGGGGCTGCAAGGGTTGCACGGGTTGCAGGGGTTGCAGGGGTTGCACGGGTTGCAGGGGGAGGCACAAGGGTAGCATGGAGACTCGATCTTGACACAACTGCCGAGGCCGTAGGAGTAAGTTACATCCTTTTCGTCTACACATGGCGGCAAGCTGAACTCTTTGCAGATGTTCATATAGCTGTACTTTTTGGATCCTAGGCAGTCGTACCTGTTCTCCCGTTCAGCTGACACACACACTTTTCCGTCCTTTACTCGTACTTTGACTTGATCAGGTTCAAAGCCACACACGTTCACTGACCCCAAGATGTTACTGCTACAGCAAGAGGAGGCCAGGATTCTGTTTGTTGTTCTTCTGAGCCTGGAATTGAGAAAAAAGGACAGAGTGAGGAAGGAGCTCAGACACAGCCCAGAAAGCCATATTTTAATCTCCATCTCCCTTTAATAGCAAAAGCTCACACTAGTTCATCATGAAAAATCAAATTTACACAAACGAGGAATGTAAAAAGTGAGAGTCCCGCTACATGAATCACACTGCCCTACAGGTCAGCCTCTGTTGACAACGAATGGGTGCTTGGCCATTCAGGTCTTTTATATTTCAATTCTAGCTCCTCCTCCTATTAATTATGAAACCATGGGGGGTTACCATTTTACTTAATGCTGTGCTTGGCATGTTTCAAATCTTATTATTACAATTATCATTGATGTTTCTACAATTATATATAGACAGAGTAGTTTTTTAATGGGACACAATTGAAAAGATACCATTTAAACACTATATACTACTTGGAAAGGCAGATGGTTTGCTTGAACCCAGGAGTTTTGAGACCCCCCACCAGGTCAACACAGTAAGACTCTGTCTAAAAAAACAATAAAAACATGACTGTCAGCTCCACCACTGGACAATCACCCAGACACTTGAAAAGTTCCATCAGCAAAGAGGGCAGGAGAGAACTGACCTGGTTCTGTCCACTAGGCCTGACTCCTCTTGCTGCCATGAAGTGGCTCCAGATTCTAGTGACCTGGTGCCAGAAGGAATTCAGTCCTTTTGGCAGTGCTGTGTCCATCAGATATGGGACCACCCACCAGTGGCATGCTGGTTGGGATCCTATCAGCTTTCAAGAGCTCATGTGTGCTTCTTTTCTCAGCTCCTCATTTAGTGACTTCATATTAATTGTTCGAAATCAATCATGGAAGGAATATTTACCCCACAGCAAGTAGAAAATGTTACAGATCAGAACCAGTTGTCAAATGCCTTTGCCATGGCTCCTAGAGAAGCTGACAGTTGCTATTCATGTCCTACCATGTAAATCCTTAATAATTTAGAAATTAACAGCAGCTCACACTGATTGATCAGTTAGGATACATCAAGAACTAGTAAAGCCAAGAGCCCAAGAGCACAGACTCTATAGAGTATGTTTAAATCTTAGCTTTGGGCTGGGGATGTGGCTCAAGCGGTAGCGCGCTCGCCTGGTATGCGTGCGGCCCGGGTTCGATCCTCAGCACCACATACAAAACAAAGTTGTTGTGTCTGCCGATAACTAAAAAATAAAAATTCCCTCACTCTCTCCAAAAAAAAAAAAAAAAAAAAAATCTCAGTTTTGCCACATGGACAAGTTTTTTAACTTCTCTGTGTCTCAGTTTCCTCATCTGTAAAACTGGAACAATAAGTAGTCTCCTACCTATTGTGTTGTTGTGAGGTTTAAATTAGTTAATGCATGAAAAAAAAGTCACAACTGTGATTGGCACATGGTTAGGTTGTTAGGCTTTTGTTTTTTTCTGTTGTTGCTATTTGTTTGTTTACAATTTGCCATGGAAAGTGCTAAGCATGTTACAAAGAGTTATTCCATTTAATCTTCACAATAACTGTGGTGCACATGAGATTATCACTGTATTGCCTTTTTTATGCTGAATTTTGTTCAAACATTTGCTTCTTTTTGTTATGTAAGTTATATAGGTCCAGAAAATAAAGAAAAAGATTAAAATTTTTTTAAAGAGAGAATTTTTCAATATTTATTTATTAGTTTTCGGCGGACACAACATCTTTGTTTGTATGTGGTGCTGAGGATCGAACCCCGGGCTGCATGCATGCCAGGCGAGCGCGCTACCGCTTGAGCCACATGCCCAGCCCGATTAAATATTTTTTTAAAATTCATAATTACATACCACACTTAACTCTTTTGTGTTACACTTTTTTCTGTGTGTGTGTGTGTGTGTGTGTGTGTGTTTCTACATACAGTTTTGTGTAGGTTCTTAAGTTCATGCTACACACACTGAATTTAATCTTCACTTTTCACTTGATAAGACTTCACAGGATTGGTTTAATAGTGTGAACCACTTGTACTGAAAATTATACACCAAGACTCTTAATGGCTAATTACAAAATGACCAAGTACAACTTGGTCCTAAGAGACACTGAGGCAAACAGAAACAACTTGAGTCATATACCCAGAGGACTAAATAATAAGTCACTCAGCTCCATTTCTACCCCCAACCCAAAGGAATCTGAGGATGGCGGGGGGTACAGTAATCTTTTTTGCCCTGGGTATACTGGAATACCCTAGGCCATACTAAGAAGAAACGAAGAGAATTGGACTTTGAAATTGCTATCTCTGAGAGGCAGCCTAGAGATCAAGCACATTATCTCACTAGATAGAGAATAACTCACAAAAATGCAAGAAACAGCGCAAACTCTAGACATGTTGCTCTCTCTGGATAGATTATAGCTTGAAGCTTGGCATGCCTGTAATACCAGTGACAAGGAGACTGAGACAGGAGGATCACAACTTTGAGACTGGCCTCAGCCACTTAGCAAGACCCTCAGCAACTTAGTGAAACTCTGTCTCAGAATAAAAAGGCTGGGGATGTGGCTCAATGGTAAAGTGTCTCTGGGTTCAATCCCTAATACCAAAAAAATAATATCAGAGCTTGAAGGAGAGCAGCCAAGGCCATCAGTGAAGCACGAGTAGAGTAGGCACAGGGCTTCTCAGATTCTCCACGGTGTGCACATGGGCTGAGTCAAATTGCATCATATCCTGCTGTAAAGAAGGAGCTTGGACTAACAAAAGAGGGCCAAAGACCCCAAGCAGGATTTCTAGGGCCCCAGTGACTGCCTGAGCTGAGTCTGCCCTCCTGCCATCTGTAGGAGATGGATCTGGCAACCAGACCCACCAGGCATTGCCAGCTCCAGGTCCATCTCCACTTAGATGCCTGAATCCCAGGTACAACTTCATGCATTTTGTTCCCCCTTTCTCCCCTATCCCTACCACTTTGGCTTCTTTGCAGCAGTTATATAGCTATCCCACACTGGGGGTTTTTTGAGAAATGGCCTAAAACTCTTGGCCAAGTCAGGTCTCTTCTTGCATTTATCTCAGTGGTTATGAGCAAGAACCTATGGGTTTAAGGGAACTCGCAGGAGGGAACTCGCAGGAGTCACATTTTGCTCATCAGACTCAACTCTGAACTTGCAACTTGACTTTGCCATCAGCCTAATTGGGATTTCCCATGGCTCTCTGGAGTTCTGGGCAAGGGGAGATTGCCTCCTATGCTTTTATCACAGAGCTGAACCAGTTCCTTTGGTTCTCTGTTGAAGACTCATAGAAAAGCTGGGGACGGCTTCAGACCAGAGGCGTCTGTGTGTCTGCACTCTGTGCTAGTCTGTTTCGCTCTGCTGAAGCTGAGTTTCACCTGCACATCAGACCACACTCCTGAATGTGAAACACCACCCACGCCCATGAGGAGCTATATGAGCAGCCATCTTCATACAGATATAACTCATTCATTCCTGTGATTAATAAAGGAAGATGTCAAAAATTACTCTATCCACCTGAGAGCAAGGGGAAACAAGCCTTCTCTAAGCTTTGTTGGAATACTTTTGCTTCTCTCTTCCATGTTTACAAAGACCCATGTAAACACATCCTTCCTTTTCTTTTCTCCTTTTTTTCCTCTCTCCCTTTTTTTTTTTTTTTTTTTTTTTTTTTGACTCTTCTCCCTTCCCTAGACTTTGGTATTAATATGGCAGACAGTGTCACTCAACAAGGAGTAAACAGTGTAGTCTGGCTGCATTTGACTTTCCTGCAGGGCTGGATAAAACACAGGTGTCTGGGTCTCCACCCCACCCCCACCCCACCCCCAAGTTTCAGATTCAGTTGCTCTGGTGTGGAGTTGAGAATTTGCTTTTCTAATAAGTGCCAGATGACTCTGCTAATGCTGATCCAGGGACCACACTTTGAGAATCACTGGCCAGGTGGTGAGGTACATGAATTTCTCACTTGGGTGAATGTGTCTTCAAGTCAGGCCTCCATGATGTCTCAGTGATCAAGACGGTTGCCCTAGATCTGATTCATCAACTATATGATGATAGAGATAATAGCAGCCCAAAGGCACACTAGGAGAATTAAATGAATGTGAATACTGGGTACGTAGACATTACTCAATAAAGAAAATTCTTCATCATTCCTTCTGTAAATGAACTTACCCAAAATCTGAGTTTTTTTTTTTCTTTCTTTCCTGATAAAGGAAACAACTTCAGAAAGCGTTTAATTTTTCAAGTAACCAGTGCTATTGATGCAAAACAAATAACAAAAAAACCCCAACAACTTCCCCAATACTACTTTCAAAACCAACACATCACATTTTATTTCTATTAGAATGTAATTATTTTTTTCTACACCAGTTAATAAAAAACCAAGACCCAGACAAAATCTGAGTTTTTAAGTGACCAAGGCCCAAGTCCTATATCATTAAACCATAAGGTCAAACTAAATAATAGAAATGATTTTCACCAGCTGGGTATGGTGACCCACAGCTGTAGTCCCAATTACTCAAGAGGCAAGAGGATTGTTAGCTTGAGGCCAGCCTCCGTGATTCAATGAGGTTCTATTCCAAAATAAAATGAAGGGCTGGGGGTGTAGCTCAGTGGTATAGCTCCTCTGGGTTCCACCCCTAGTCTCTCTCTCTCTCTCTCACACACACACACACACACACACACACACACAGACACACACACAGACACACACACACACACACACAGACACACACACACACACACACAAAGAATGTTTTAGGCTTAGGTGGCAACTCCTAGGCTCGCAACCAAGGGGAACTGGGCTCCAAGACGACCGGTACAAAGAGATTGTGATGAGAGAGCAACCAGGGGCCAGCTCTTCTGTCTCTCAGAGGACACAGGGAAGCCGGCTCTCTGTGGAAAGCCAGTCTTTACCAGTCATAAAGCCCCAGTCTGACCCTGACTCACTGACTGAGAGAAGACTCAATGAAAACCTCAAACTCATGAGTGTCGGGGGAGTCCAGAAAAGAAATGAGGGGGCAGGTTTTTGAAGTTTTGAGATGGCAGGCCTCCTGGGGGGACTTTGAAGGGAATTTCTTGTTGAGATTTAGGCCAACCACAGGCTCTTACGTGAGTGGATGGAAGCACAGCCTCAGGATTCATTTCTAGGTACCAAAGAAGGGTACAGAGGGTGAGGCCAGTGTAGCTCAAGGTACAACTGTAAACCAAGATTCATCTGGCAGCAGGACTAGTGCCGGTGTCAAAGCCACACCTGCATCTGTTCATTAGGTCATAAACTACGGTCAGGACTGAGGATGGGTTGGAGCTGGTTTGTTCCTCCAGCTCCAGTTCCTCCCATGAAGTGCCGTGGCTCATCAGGTACAAACTTAAAGCAGGATGATGTGGGATTTCCCCAAAGGAAACTAAATTCAGTTCCCTCAGTCCTTCTAGATCTAGTCCTTCTAGAGTGAGGATGAGTCAGGGGCATGGCTAGTGCTTCGGGCATAAAAGGTAATTGGGGAAGGAACAGGCATACTGAAAAAGCTAAAGAAACGAAAGTGCTAAATTTGGTACCTACTAAGGAAGACACTGCCTCCTCAACCCCAACCCCTGGGGTACTGGGGATAAAACCTAGGGCCTTGCAAGTACCCAGGGTGGTCAGGCAGTCTACCACAGACCTGCACCCACAGTCCTTTGTATTTCATTTTGAGACAGAGTCTTGCTATGTTGCCCAGGCTGATCTCAAACTTGGTATCTTCCTGCTTCAACCTCCCATGTAGTAGCTAGGATTACAGATGTTTGCCACCACACCTGGCTGACATTGACTTTTGAAGCAGCTACTCAAGCAAGAATGGATACAAGGCCATGGATACCACAAAAAAAAAAAAAAAGAAAAAAAAGAAAAAAGTAAGAAAGAAAAGAAACAATGGAAGTGAGTTGGACCTTCTATGCCTGGTCTACAGAAAGCTATATATATAAAATACATATACGTATATATCCATATCTATTCATATATTATATGTATGTTATATATTATATATTATATGAATATTACATATATAAAAATGACAGATACTCAAGAATGTTTGAGAAACTTATGGATGAAATTTAAAAATTTTTGGCCAAGAGTTTTTACTCATAATACCCAGACACATAACAGATTGTTATAGTAAGTAATTTCAGTGGGGCAGAGGCAACTACAGACTAGGAACATAGAACCTTCTGGACAACACAGAATGACATCTGAAAGATATGTCATAATTAACCAATGCCTCAGCATTCTTTAAAAGGGTGAAAGGTCATGTGAATATGAATTCTAAATCCACAAAGCCTTGGACAAGATTTCACACCAAAGATTGTTTTTAAAAAAGTTCAACATAATATTTCTGGATCTCTTTAGTCATGGATCAGGAGCTAGCTTAAAGATAAGAAAGAGGAGGTATTTCACTGGAAGAAAAAAAATATTAACAGTGTGAGTCCTCTGGGATTGGAGCTGGGATCACAGCTGAACATTTTCACCTCTCTTCAGGAAAATTGAAGATTTAGGTTTACAGGTGACACTAAGCCCTTTTGGATAGGGAGATGTCAAGCTGTCAGAAATAGGGCATAGAAATTTCACAAAGTAGTATGAATGGGAAGAAAAGTATCTGGGAGAGGAGAAAAAAAAGAGGCCAAAAGCCTGAAGTCATTTCTAAAATGGTCTCAAGAGTTATCCATTCAGAGATCCAGGAATTAATGTAAGAAATCACCAGCTTCAAATCCTGCTGCTGGCACAGGAAAACAAACAAACAAAAACAGCCAAGACCCAGACACTGTCAGAATAAGCATCACAAACTAGAGAAAGCATCACCTTAGTATGAACTACTCTGCTGGGAATTAAAGTTGGGCCAACTGAGCACCAAAAAATAGGGTCTCTAAAGTGGGATAAGGAGCCTGATGGCAAAGGGCAGAGAGGCATTGCCCTGAGGGGTGTGGGAAGAGGGGAGCTCAGAAGACCCGAGGTACAGAGGGAGTGGGCATAGACCTGCCCACAAGGAGCCCTTCCTCACAGTGTGAACAGTTTATAAACTTGATTTCCTAAGGAGTAAAAATAAAGTGGTTCAAAAATATGTTCATGAATCTGTAGGTGAATGCTCCATTTCAGCCTATGAGGGAGGGCCAGTCCTGACCTTTGGCCAAGGCTGATGACCTCGACAATTACTGTCCTATTGCCCTTCCGATGAAACACCACTGTCACTGTTGCCAAGGGACCTCTCTTCTACATACCCACCCACCCATCGTTCATCTATTTTTCTAGGCATCTTACCTATCTATGCTTATCTTTTAAAAAATAAGACCATATTAAACATTTTTTTCTAGATTTGCTTTTTTCACTTACCACCATCAATATGTAAAAATGCTTTGTCCATCCGTTTAACATCTACATACCATTCCAATGTTTGGTGGGCCATAATTTATTTAGCCAGAGGAAACTCTCTCCACCACCATTTTCACCAATAGTAGCAGACTAAATGGCTTATATAGACAGAGATTTCCTTCTTTACTCCAGGCAAAAAAGAAAATATGATCAAAACTGAAACATTTTTTAGATTCCCCAATGCTATGGAAACCCAACTCAAGTCTCCTCTGAAAGGGGCAACTGAGTTCTGTAGTTTATTTCCACAGCTTTTTTTGGAGTTGGAGGGGAAAGCCAATGTAATGACCTCAACTCCAGAGGAACTGTTAAGTCTTTGGAGTTGGGAGGAAGGGGAGAAAGATTTTCCTACAAAATGAAGGAAATGCCTCTATTGTTCAATTTATTCTCGGGCTCCTAAAGCCTCTGGCAAACATTAAGGATTTGATCAATTATTATTACTTGTCCTGCAGACATTTCTGTAAGTCCAAATATACTCAAATCACTTTACTCATAACCAGAAAAAATGTTTCGTTTGCTGCCTCCAATAGCTTTTTAATGACACCCCCTATTTCTTTCCCTCATTAAAGCCACCTAATTTGTCAAGTTGGCACTCCCGCTATAAACCACCAGCTGCCCTCAACATCGTTACATTGTCTTTGGAGAATCTCACCATTCCCATTATGGACCCATTGACTCTTCTTTTCTTAAATCTTTCCTAAGTCACCAGAGTCATTATCTTGAACATTTTTTTTTTAATCTTTGTTCAAGTATCAATTGTCACCCCCCCCCCTTTTATTTCAACTCATGAGGCTGAGAAACCAACTCTAAAGATCTAAAAGTGAGTTCTCTCACTTGGCAAGCTCTCTCTTTTCGTCCTCGATGGCTCTGATGGCTTTCCTCTCCAAACTCCTGAGGGACGGGCGAAGGCAGTACAGCTTGTAGTCACACAGGCAGCACGGGTAGAGGTCACACAGGCCGCAGGATCGCGATCGCTTCGAGTAGCACAGGCAGTATGGGTAGGGATGCAAGTCACAGCAGCAGTACGGGTGCATGTACAAGTCGCACAGGCATCGGGTGCTGAATTCATCGATGCATCTCAACTGTCTTAATTCTCTGTCCACCTTCTTTATGTCCCTTCTAACACTGTCCAAAAGACAACTCAGTGCAGCCATTACAGTCACACCTTATTGTTCAGTGAGTACCTTTGGGAAATGGCACTCAAGGGAAAAAATTGTTCTAAGCTCTTCTCAGAGGTTTCTTTTAAAAATAAATGAGACTCACATGGCTCACTTACTTTAAGGCTTGTATTCTGTGACCTCACCATCCTCTGAGTATGTCATAATCTTCTGGTTGCCATGTGAACCAGACCCAGTCACACTCTCCAGAGACCCTCCTGAGAGCTACAGAGATACTCTCAGAAACATACTCATGTTGAGATTTCATTCACCTTCACACTGGGTGTCTCCCAAGCAATCCGGGCTCCTGGGTTCACGGGATTAAACTTGAATGTCCCTGACTTGTGTGTGCTCTGAGGATGAGCCGTGGCTTGCCAGTGCTGATCTTGGGGCGCCCATGGCAGGAGCTGCCTGGTTCCTTTCTCAATGCCCTTCTGCCCGAGGCTCAGTCTTGCTCTTTTTATTCTGGGATTCATTCTGGTTCCAGGCAGGAAGAATATTATAAAGAACTTTCATGTAGTTCTCTTTCTCCTGTCAAGTCCTCCTCAAGTCAGCCTTTGTCCTTGACCTTCTGAGTCCCAATGTCGAGTCCTGCACATTCCCCCCACCCAACTCCTGATCAAACCCAGGAGCTCACAAGGCCTCACCTCACCTGCCTGTTCTTGGCTTGCTGGGGTCCTGGCTGTCCTGGAACCTCAGTTCTCCATGGGTGGGGATCCTGTCTGGAAGCTGCCATTTCTGTGCTCAGAGTCCTGTCCTCAGTCACCATCTCTCAGCAACTATACCTCCCTCTGGTCTTGTCTTCAAGCCTCCAGATTCCCCAAATGTATCCCACATGTTGGTCCTTGACACTCTTTTAGACAGTGGCCAGAAATCCTCGCTCCAGCATTTCCTGCGCTCTATTTTAGACCTGGACCATACTTAGCCTCAGATTTGGCTTGTGCTAATTCTCTGGGTACCAGAGAAGCCTTGAACTGCTGCCGGGCTCTGACTCTCCTTTTCATGAATTAAAGTATAGAGAACTTGAGGAGAGGGCGATAATAGTCAGGTTTGAAGGGACTTGTAGGCCAGACTAAGGAGTTCAAAGGATCATCAATTTTCTTCTTAGATTGATAGAAGTTTTGGGTTTTTTGTTTGTTTGGGGTTTTTTTTGTGTGTGTGGGGGGGTATTGGAGATTGAATCCAGGGGGCTTTACCCTAGGGTCTTAGTTGCTTAGGGCCTCACTAAATTGCTTTATTGATGAAGGTTGAAAGGTAGCAGGGTGCAGTGGCACAGGCCTATAATCTCAGCAGTTCAGGAGGCTGAGGCAGGAGGATCACAAGTTCAAAGCCAGCCTCAGCAATTTAGTGAGGCCCTCAGTATCTTAGTGAGACCCTGTCTCTAAATTTTAAAAAATTTAAAAGCCAGGGAAATGACTCAGTGGTTAAGTGCCCCGGGTTCAACCCTCAGTATCCAAAAAAAAAAAAAAAAAAAAAAGAGAGAGAGAGAGACAGAAAGGGAGAAAAGGACAGTCTGGACTGGGGATCGTGGCTATAGGGATATAGGGATAGCCAGGAGGAAGCTGGTGGGATCAGCTTCCCCCGGCACATTCACTCAGGCTCAATCAGTTTGTTCTCCATATTGTAGGCAGAGTAGTTTTATACATAGATCTATCATCTCTCAATCTCCCCACCCACCCATCTCTTGCCCTAAAAGTCCTCAGACTTTCTATCCTCTTAAAAGAAGAGTTAAGGGGCTGGGGATGTGGCTCAAACGGAAGCAGGCTCGCCTGCCATGCGTGCGGCCTGGGTTCAATCCTCAGCACCACATACAAACAAAGATGTTGTGTCTGCCGAAAACTAAAATAAATATTAAAAGAAGAATTAAAATCTGTTGGGTGTGGTTGTACATGTCTGTAATCCCAGCTCTTGGGGAGGCTGAGAGAGGAGAATTATAAATTTGAGGCCAGTCCGGGAAACTTAGTGAGATCAAAGTCTCAAAATAAAAATTAAAAAGGACTGAGGATGTAGCTCCATGGTGTAAAGAGGAAAGAAAAGAAAAAGGACACTGGTGTGGTGGGACACGCCTGTAATCCCAGCAACTCTGGAGATTGAGGCAGGAGGAGCCCAAGTTTGAGGCCAGCCTCAGCAATTTAGTGAGACCTCGGCCACAAAAAGATATACTGTCTCAAAATAGAAAATAAAAGGACTGGTGATGGTGCTCAGTGCTAGAGCAATCCCCAGTACTGTAAGAAAACAAAAAGGACTAAAATCCTTACAAGATGCTGATGATAGGGCCTGTGCCCACCTCCCTGGTCTCCTGTCCCATCATTATGACTCCAATTCATGCAGCTCAGACATAATGGCCTCCTCAGAAGGCCACACTCTTCCTGAAGGCCATTCCATACTCTCTCCATCTGAATCTCCACTGCACATTACTTAGACACCTGGTGCTCTGCCTGCTTGGAAATTGAACCCGCCACCCCCTGACCTTGATCTAGTTGACTCCTAAAGCACCCTTTAGACCTCCACTTACAGGCTCCTCCTTGAGGAAGCCTTCTCTGTCCCCCAGACCAAACCCTCTCATAACTTCACACGTATTTCCTATATATTTGTCTGTTTCCCTAACTCGACTTAAAGCCACAGAAGCAGAGACCTTGACTACTATATAACTAACGCAGTAAGTGGCACACAGTAGGTGCTTAAAATTTACTCACTCAACAACCAAATGAATGAATTAAACAATTTAGTGGGCAGAATGAGAAGGGTGGGAGGAATCAGTCATGTCTCCTGGGTGGTCTAGTTGGCAGCCTCCTGGTACCACTGAGGCAAGAAACGAAGAGGGATGCTTTCAGGGGACATGGATAACAGGAGGGGCTAGTGACAACCCTAAGGTAGAACGGTGGAGTGGCCTGTGGATACGTGGGTCTGGAAGCTGAGGGAAGCTGGGCTGGAGATGTGAACTAGGGAGCCACAGGAAACCTGGAGAAGCCAAGTGAAGGAGCTCATGAGGGCTGATAGGAGGAGGAGTCAGAGAGGCCGGAGCCTCTCAGCTGAAGTCCCTCCTGTGTCACTAGACCAAGCCTGGCTCTCCTACTGGCTCAGTGACATTCCCCAGCCTTGACCTGAGAGGCCCCTTGGTGCTGATGAAGTGTCTTAGCAAAGAAAACAAGTGTCCCTAGAGGTACTGGAGTGAGAGGCTGGCCCCTCGAGTCACTTGGAATGAATCAAACAGCGAAGTTGAATAACATTCTTCTGTGGCTGAAAGTCGATGCCCTTCAGGAGTGGTTTTAGACAGAGGTGGTGGCACATGGTTGTAATCCCATCTATTTAGGAGGCGAATCAGAATTTCAAGTTTGGGGCTGGGGTTGTGGCTCAGTGGTAGAGCGCTTGCCTTGCATGCGTGGGGCACTGAGTTCATTCCTCAGAATCACATAAATAAATAAAAGTATTGTGTCAATCTACAACTAAAATTTTTTTTTAGAAATATTTTAAGTTTGAGGCCTGTCTGCTCAACCTAGTGAGATAGTGAGAGCTCATCTCAAAAAAAAAAAAAAAAAAAAAGTGATTTTTACCCAATTCTGAGAGGCAGACTCCTCTTTCCCAAGAGTTAATTGCAGGAAGTGACCAGATTCCTCTAGCTCTGGATAACAGACTTCTAAACCCTTCTATCCTCTTGAATTCCATTGCTTAGCAAATGTCAGCAAAGGTTGAAACAGGCCAACTCTCAGTTTTTAACTTGTTAAATACACAGATTCAGGAGCTTAAATACACACATCTGAATCTCCACAGTGCATTATTAAGACGGCTATGGCTGTATTTCAACTAGGATTCTTTCTTTATACCGTTTCCTGGTGATTTCATTCTTCATGAAAGAATATTAACATCATTTCAAATGACTAAATAAAGGTAGAGACTGTTTTAAAGATTAGATGGAAATGAGATCTATTCGTGTCAGAAGAACATGTTGAAATTCATCAGAACCAACTAAAACCCAAGAGGATGGCCCATAGGCTCATTTCCTGAGTCAAAAAACAAACAAACACACTAGGAGATTCTATGAGCTCTAACGAGGAGGTGGCAGCCCCCTCACTACACAAGGCGGGGTCCATTGAAGTTCCCATCCACCTTGGCTTGTGTCCAGAGAGAATGTCCTCTGGGATGAAGAACAGGCCTTGGCAACTTCCCTAGCTGGGCAATACTGGCCTGGGCCCCAGTACTAGGGAAAGGTCCCTTCTGCCTCTTCCACAGGTAGGGCAGCTACAGGTCATGTTTGTTCACTAGGCCAGTGTCACAAAGGTATTCCTCTAGCAGTTGTGGGATTATTGTTCTTGCTTAAACATTAAATACCAAATCATATACACAGTCTGATCTCGACTTCATGAAAAAGAATCCATAGAAGGAAAGAAACAACTTAAAAAATTAACTGTGGTTTTCTCTGAGAAGTAGGATTACAGATAGTGTTTGAAATTCTCTTTTCTATGCCTGGGGGGGATAGCTCAGAAGTACAGAGCATGTATAAGGCCCAGGATTCGAATTCCCAGCATCCAAAACAATAATCAGGTGCTCTAGACTTTTTTTGTGATCTCTTAAGTTTCTTCTAGGAGGATATCATTTTTATAATGAAACACTTTCCAATACTGTACTGCTAGCGCACTATCAGCTTTGTACTAAATAATTAAGCTCAGCTCTGTCCTCCAACTCCGAAATCCAGGTGGGCTTTAGGACCATGGCTCTAAGCAGGCCACAGGAGACCCTTCCTGTGTGATAGACATCTGCTGTTTGGCCTGCCCATCATCCACAGCATATTCTTTTGGTAAAATAACTTTCTTCTCTCCTACTCTCACTCTTCACCATTAAGTCTACCAATAAAGCTGTCTAGCTGAAGGAAAAGCACATAAGAAAAGAGGGCCAATTCAATTCTCAAGAAACCTGGGGTTTGGCAGATAGACATGAAGCCTGAAGACAGCGGGAGTGATTCATTCTGACAGTGGACCCTGAAGAGACTACACCTTAGTGATTGCTCTGTGCTGTCATTTTCAAAATGGTCCTTGGTTTTCTGTGGGCTTGTGAGCTCCACTCTGTCTTGCCAATTAACTCCTGTTTCTTAAGTTAATTTATTTAGGTAAAAGAAATAGAAGCTGACTGACTAACTGCAATGACAGCCTGCCCCCTTGACCTACCATAGAAGATCACTTCACGGGACATATTTCCATGTGAATTCAGCACTGCCCATCCCTTAAACCAGGTGTAGCTATATCAGGATAGCTGCCATCCTGAAGGCCCTGTGCGTACAGGATGGGGATAGTGACTCAAATGAAGGGAAATGACTAGAAACTCTCAGGAAGAGCCATCCATGAACATTATAATAAGTCAGTGGGGCCAGAATCCCAGACTCTTAGCTCTGGAAAACTTAGATCCTCCAGAGCAACTTCTTACTCAGCAGAGGGTGACAACTGGAGCACCCTGGGCAGATAAGCATGGAAGAAATGGGGCCTTGCATGTGGGCTGAAGTGCCCACTTACTGGTTTGAATAATGGTCCTTCTGTGAACCACCATATTGGCTTATGTACCTTTATCTTCCTCTAGTCCTCCAGCTCTATGGGGCCTTTAACAAATACCTTCCTATGAAACAAGGTAAAGGTTAAAGAGGAGGAGGATATGAAGTACTGTCATTGCAGCTGTACCCAACAGGGTTCCATTTGCTGCAGTGGGGATACTGTTCTTGCTTGGCAGGGTGTGAAAGCTGGAGAGCAGCTCAGAATCTATTTTCCTTTTTCTTTCAGCAAATCTGGTGACTCAGACATTATTGAGAAGGAGTCAAGGGAAATTTACACATTAAACAATACATGAGCTAATTCTTCATTAGTATTTGAGGAGCCAGGTGTGGTGGCTCCTGCCTGTAATCCCAGCAATTCAGGAAGCTGAAGCAGGAAGATGGCAAGCTCGAGGCTGGCCTCAGCAATTTAGTGAGCCCCCAAGCAACCGAGTGAGACTTGTGTCAAAAAAAAAAAAAAAATTAAGTTTTTTAAAGAGCTGGAGATGTAACTCAGTGGTAGAGCATCCCTGGGTTCAACCCCCAGTACCAAAACAGAAATAAAAAATGAAGGAAGGAAGGAAGGAAGATTTGAGGAATACTACTAATAGCTTAGTAGTAAATCTCTTGTCTGGCATGGATGAGGCCCTGGGTTTAATCTCCAACACTACAAAAAAGTTTGGTTTGAAAGATTTGAGGAGGGCTGGGGATGTGGCTCAAGCGGTAGTGCGCTCGCCTGGCATGCGTGCGGCCCGGGTTCGATCCTCAGCACCACATACCAACAAAGATGTTGTGTCCGCCGAAAACTAAAAAATAAATATTAAAAAAATTCTCTCTCTCTCTCTCTCTCTCTCTCTCTCTCCCCCTCTCTCTTTCTTTCTCTCTTTAAAAAAAGAAAAGAAAGATTTGAGGAGTAGATGGGGTGTTAGAGTAATCAAACACTCTGATTTGCCTGGGATGAACAGTTATGTGGGGTATAAACAGTGTTCCACCCTCTGACTCTAAAGGTAATAAGGAGTCAGGGTAGGAGGAGGTACTGGGGATTGAGCCCATGGGCTCTGAGCTACATCTCCAGCCATCCCCTACTTTCCTTCCCTCCTTCCTTCCTTAGTAAGACCCTGTCTCACTCTAAGTTGCCCAGGCCAGCCTTTATCCTGAAACCCTCCTGCCTAGGCTCCAGAGTGGTCGGGATTACAGATGTGTATCACAGCACGTGATTGGTTGGTAGTAAGGAATCTTATGAGCTCTGCATTCTTTATGACAATTGTAGTTTTCTTTTGGGGGCTGGTGAGTACTGTGGATTGAACCCAGGGGCCCTATACCACTGAGCTACATGCCCTCGTTCTCTTTATTTTTTTCGTTTGAGACAGGGTCTGGCTAAGTTGTTGAGGATGGTTGAACTTACTATCCTCCTGCCTCAGCCCTCCCAAGTTGCAAGGATTATATGTGTGTGCCACCACACTCAGTTGACAACTGTAGTTTCTAACTTGTCCCCCCACCTCACACCTTCACTTGGCCCTTCTCCCCTCCTCCCTTTGAGACTCCTGAATTCCCCAAGAAAAACTGTTAGCAGCAATCTGAAAGAGGATGTCAGACACTGAAAACTTCCCTTGAATTTCACACTAGAATCATTCAAACATAAAAGCACATGTCCAGGTCCAGCTAGGAACTAAAGGGCTTGCTTCTGCCACAGACAGTGGCCCGAATAGCTGGAGAGTTTGGTTTTTTGTTTCTTGTAACAACTGCCACCTCCCTGCCTACCTTTTAATGGATATTACCTATCAGATGAGAGCTTGAACCTGAGCCAGGCTAGCCCTCACAACAACCCTATGAGGTAGGACTATGATTATGTCCATTTCATAGACAAGGACACTGTTTTGGTCAGCTTTGTTGCTGCTCCAATTGAAAGACCCTACCAGAACAACTGTAGAGCAAGGAAGGTTTATTTAAGGGCTCATGGTTTCAGAGGTCTCAGTCCACAGACAGCAGGCTCCATTCCTCAGGCTGAACCTTCTTTTATTGTCTTACATGTGAGCTTTTGGGGGACACCTCCCATCCAAACCATAACAGACAACAAAGCAGAGAGAGTTCACACAGGAAGTGGAGAAGCCAGGGCTCCCCTGGGCAGTCAGTCTCTTTGACCTTAAAAGACCTTTGAGAAGAAGAAAATTTCTTGTAATTTTCACCTTTAAGATGAAAGAGGAGGGCTGAGGAGGTAGCTCAGAGGTAGGGCACTTGTTTAGCATGTATCACACTCTGGGTTTGATCCCCAGTACAAAAAAAAGAAGAAGAAAACTTCCCAGGGATCAGGTGTATCTTGGAGGTAGAACTTGTGTTTGGTGTTTGGATTCTAACCTCTAGCACTTAAAAAAAAAAAAAAGCAACTTCCACATTTTCTCCTTTTATCATTATCTACACACCTACAGATTTGCTGTACATTTTGGTGTTCAAATGAAACAATGTGACAACAGAGTGTAGTGGCTCAAGCCTGTAATCCCAGTGACTCAAGAAGCTGAAGCAGGAGGATCCCAAATTCAAGGCCAGCCTCAGCAATTTAGCAAGACCCTGCCTCAAAATAAAGGACAGCCATTGAGTTTTGGTTAAGGCGGGAATGTACCTTCCACCCGCTGATCCCCTAGAATTAGAGGAACTGCAAAAAGGGGCCTTTGAAGTGGGCGGGACTGTCTTCCAACTCAGCAGCTCTTGAGAAAGACACGCGACTGGTTTGAGTATCCATTGCCTGCAGTGTCTCTATTGGTTTCTGTCTTTTTCATATTTACATCAAAAAAAATATATACTAATGTTTGTGTTCCAAAAATAAATAAGTGCTACAAAGTAAAAGGGGCTGAGGATGTAAATCAGTGGTAGAGCACCCTGGGTTCAGTTCCCAGAAATGCAAAATTTCAAAAAGGAATAACGTGGCTGAGCATGGTGGCACACACTGTAATCCTAGCTATTTGGGAGGCTGAGGCAGGAGGATCAAAGCTCAAGGCACCTTAGCAAGATCTATCGAAGAAGAAGAAGAAGAAGAAGAAGAAGAAGGAGAAGGAGGAGGAGGAGGAGGAGGAGGAGGAGGAGGAGGAGGAGGAGGAGGAGGAGGAGGAGGAAGGAGAAGGAGAAGAAGAAGGGAAGGAAGGAAGGAAGGAAGGAAGGAAGGAAGGAAGGAAGGAAGGAAGGAAGGAAGGAAGGAAGGAAGGAAAGAAAGAAAGAAAGAAAGAAAGAAAGAAAGAAAGAAAGAAAGAAAGAAAGAAAGAAAGAAAGAAAGAAAGAGAAAGAAAAAGGAAGGGGGCTGGGGATATGGCTAAGCGGTAGCGCGCTCGCCTGGCATGCGTGCGGCCCGGGTTCGATCCTCAGCACCACATACCAACAAAGATGTTGTGTCCGCCGAGAACTAAAAAATAAATATTAAAAAAATTCTCTCTCTCTCTCTCTCTCTCTCTCTCTCTCTCTCTCTCTCCCCCTCCCTCTCTTTAAAAAAAAAAAAAAAAAAAAAAAGGAAGGATGGATAACGTGCTTTTCTCTGCTCTGTGGCATGCTGTCTTGCCTTCAGTTGCCTGGGATTGCCCCTTCCCTGGTTGAAGCCCTTTGCAGTGTGTGCCACCAATCAATGGGAGTTTTTTCTCTCCCAGGAGACTATTTCTCACCAAGAATGCTTTCCCTCAGAAGGCAGGGATCACTTGTTTTGTGGAGGAGCGTGAACTGTCTGTGGATTCACACCACAGATTCAGAACAGAACATTCCCACAGAGGGGAGAGAGTCTTCCTGCAGAGGACGGTCTGCACAGGGAGGGGATTTTCTACCAGATTGTTCTACCTCCAACTGGGGTTGCATTTAATGGGAAAGAATGCAGAGTCTGGAAACCCTCTTGATATGTTCTGACTCAGGGAAAGCTCCCAGGAGCCGGGGTACATTCTGATCTCCGACTCTTTCTTACCTCCAGAAGGAGCCCAGTGGAAAGGGAAGAATATGGGATTCTGAATGTCAGAACCTGGCCTTGGAGCTGAGGGACTGGGCAGCCCAAGAAGGAGGAGAGAAGGAAGATGGGCAGGAAGGGAATGTGACAGTGTCTGCTGGGTCTTCATCAGCCATTCTCAAACTTCTTGGTCTCAGGACCACCTTACAGCCAGGTTTGGGAGGCTGAGGCAGCTGACAAATTCAAGGCCAGCCTGGGGAGCTCAGAAAGACCCTCATCAACCTAGTGAGACCCTGTTTCAAAACAAATGAACAACAACAACAAAAAAAAAAATAGAAAGGACTGGGGATAGAGCTCATGTAAAGTCCCCCTGGTTCAACCCGCAGTACCAAAACAAGAATGATGACAAAACAGTGTGAGTCCCCATACACAATCAGTAGTGAGTTATTCTGAAGGCTAAGAATGTCCAGCCTCCTTGAATATAGGCTGTTATGATACAAACTTCTGTATCCTCCTAAATGTTCAGGAATATCTAGCACATCTAACCCATCACTTGAGTGGAATTTTTTTCAAGAAAACTCAAAGAATGAGCTGAGGTTCCTGGCAGGATCCAGCTAGCCTGCAGAACATAGCACACCGGTGATGTTGAAGGGCCGCAAGCAGAACTGACATTGACTCGAGGTGCTTTGGCCTTGAGTGGTGACTGTGAGAACACCAGCCTCCCACAGAGATCTCAGATAGCATCTTGGGTATGCACAGAGGGCTCCCTGTCTGAGTGACCAGGGTCAGCAGCATCCCAATAAAGGTGGGAAAGAGTCTCCCTAGTCCAACCTGAAACATGGGACAGCTTTGGTTCTTTGAAGGCCCCACAGACCAGACCAGAATGCTGGCACCTTCCAGCCTCAACATATTGGCTCTGGCCCCGGTGCCCATGCTGACCTGGGAGAGGTCCCTGTGGTACTAATAATGGCATCCGGGAGCACTGCTGCTCCAGAGAAGTTGCTGGCAGCAGGGCCAGTCCCAAAAGCCCCACCCTTGACCAGGACACCAGAGTACTCAAGTGAGAACTGCTTTGGGAACGTGAGCAGAAACTCTAAGCTGGAGGACCAGGAACCTTGGTAACGTGAGCCTGAGCAGAAGGAGCACAAGAGTGGGTAGACCCTGAGTGGGACCTGCGTGGGCTGCTGTGGCCTTATAGAGTCAATCCACAGAACTCCCAGGGATACTGGGGAACCTCAGCAGAGGGCTGCAGGTGCCCCACCCTGGTGGATGCCACCCCAAGAAACATGGCTTATTAGCCAAGTATGGTGGCCCATGGTGGTAATCCCAGCGGCTCAGCTAAGGCAAGTCATTCATAAGTTTGAGGTCGGCCTGGGCAACTGAGCAAGACCCTGTCTCAAAATTTAAAATAAAAAGGACTCGGGAAGGTAGCTCAGTGGTGGAGGGCTTACCTAGCACGTGGGAAGCCCTGGGTTCCTCTGCCCATGGGATGTTCCCTCCCTGTCCCTCAGGATGTTCTCAGATGGTGACAGCAATGGCAGGGGAAGCAGTGGTAGGGGGCATGGTCTTTCCTCCAGTTTTCCTCCCCTCTCCTCATTAGGTCATGCTCCCTTCCTTCTAACTCCTGCCAATCACCAGGCCAGCATCTGTCTAGATTCTTGGCCTCTTGAATTCCTTGCTTTCAGTCACCTTCACCTTGACACCCTCCCGCAAAGTCCTCCAGCTTCTGTTGATTCCTGGAACTGCTTTACCTCCCACGTCTTGAATTTGGAAATTCTGCTCTGTTCACAACCTCCTACTTGCCAACTTCCTCCTTCCTTTTTTTTTTTTTTTTTTTGTACAGAACCTTGCACATGCTAGGCAAGCGCTCCATCACGGAGCTACTTCTTCAGCCCACTCCTTCCCTTAATCACACAGAGAAGCCGGGTGCTGTGGTACACACCTTCAATCCCAGCAACTCAGGAGACTGAGACAGGAGGATCACAAGTTTGAGGCCAACTTCAGCAACTTAGTGAGACCCTATCTCAAAATAATAATAATAATAAAAAGGCTGGGGATGTGGCTCAGTGGTAAACTGCTCCTGGGTCTAATCTCCAATACCCAAACAAACAAACAAAAAACATTGAAGACTGTGTGTGTGTGTGTGTGTGTGTGTGTGTGTGTGTGTCACTGAGGATTGAACCCAGGGATGCTTTACCACTGAGCAACATCCCAGCCCTTTTTTATTCTTCATTTTCAGACAAGGCTCACTAAGCTGCCCAGGCTAACCTTGAACTTGAAATCCTTCTACCTCAATTTCCTGAGTTGCTGGGATTCCAGGATTGGGTCACTACAACAGGCTCAATGCTTGAAGTCTTAAGGTACATACTCTAACCACATCTAAATTATAGCACTAACTTACATAATTTATATAATCCACTTGTCTATATACCCAGCTGCAGGTACTGTTTGATAAAGGCCATAGCTTTAAATCTGATGAGGTGGTACATATAATCTCAATTACCCGGGAGGCTGGGACAAGAGCAACATAAGTTCACAGTCAGCCTGGGCAATTTAGCAAGACCCTCTCTTGGGGGGCGCGGTCATGACTCTAACTCCATTTCTCTGCTCTCCTCAGAATATTGGCTTCGTGCTCCACCTTGCTTTCCTCATGCTCAGAGACGGCCAATAGTAACAACCAGGTTCCACAATTCCTAAACTACACCTGGCTGACAGCATCTACCGCACAATTACCAGGAGTCCTGAGCTTCACTCTGATTGCACTAACTGATGTCACATGCTCACTCCTTTTGCCGTGAAAGGTCATTTTTTATTTGTTTTTGGACTTTGATCCTGGGGCTTGAACCAAGGGGAGCTTTCTCACTGAACAACATTCCCAGTCCTTTTTAGTTTTGCTTTGTTTTTTTCTTTTTGCTGAGCCTGGTCTTGAACTTGGGCTCCTTCTGCCTCCTGAGCTGTTGGTATTACAGGTATGCAACATTGCACCCCGCAAAAGGTCATTATTATTTAATCATAGTACTCAGAAGGTCCTGTGTAACTATTCACATTGAACATTTCAAAGTTTGTGTTTCCCAGTGGATCTGTCTTGGAGAACTAGTCAGATGGCTACCTCCCCTCTTCCTCTATTTTACAATTCCTTGAAATCCACCTTCCTTGGGAGTTTAAACACCAGTTTACCTAAAAATAAAATGCATATTCCCAAGTGCCTGTCACATGGAGTGAATTGCATCTCTCAAAATCCATGTTATAGCCTTAACCACCAATGTAAACAGTATTTGAACTTGGGCCTCTAAAAAGGTAAATGAGCCAGACCACATGGTGCATGCCAATAATACCAGTGACGCCCAAGGCTGAGGCAGGTGTCTCAGAAGCTCAAGACCAGCCTGGACAATTTGGTGAGACTCTGTCTCCAGTAAAAAATAAAAAGGGCTGAGGATGTAGCTCAGTGGTAGAGTACCCCAGAATTCAATCCCCCACTAGTGCAAAATAAATAAATAAAAAGGTAATTAAGGTTAAATGAGGTCATAGACCCTAATCCAATATGACCAGGGTCATTGTAAGAAGAAGAGACATTGGAGATGTACGTGCACAGAAAGGCCACATGAGGACACAGAAGATGGCCATTTGTAAACCAAGGAGAGAGGCCTCTGGAGAGAATAAACTTGCTCACACCTTGATCTTGGACTTCAAGACTCCAGAAGTGTGAGCAATCAATTTCAGTTTTTTTCAGCCACCCAGTGTTCTGTGGAGGCAGAGCTGACTAACACACATGGTTGGTTATGATCCAGCCTCTCAGTAGGATAACTTGCCCGCAGCTGTGTGATGAGAGATCTTTAACAACTAGCTCTCCAGGGACAAATGAGCTGATTTGTAGGATTTGCTAATTACTATGGTGTCAATACTCCCACTAGGGCCAGTTTCAAGCTATCAAAGTGATATCACTGAATATCAAGTTGAGAAGAAACTCACTTGGCTCCAGCCAAGCCACTTGTCAGCCAATGCCAGGGGCAAATATTTTTAGAAGCACATTGCAAGGCTGGATCTCACTTGCTTATTATTTTTTTTAATACAATCGTATTTTCCTAGCTGGCCCTCACCCCTCCTCGATCACACACACACACACACACACACACACACACACACACACACACACTGGGCTGGAGTTTCCAAAATAGTAAATGATTAGAAAATATAGCATTCCATGTGTTCTTAGGTCCTTCTTAAACTCTTCATTTCTAAATCTGTTTGACACATTAATGAAACATAGGAATAGCACTGTACAAAGGGTTGGTTTTTTGTTTCAAAGCCAAACAGCTCCCTCCCTAGGAGGACCTGGAAGGGGAAAAGATATTTCCCACCCAACTGGGGAATCTGCATTTTCTGTACTACCCACCCCCATCCACATTGTTTCTTCACTCGTGCAAATGAACAATTTTCCGTCCACATTTTCTTGCTTTTCCGTTATTTACCAATTGCATTTTAATCTACTTGGGAAAATATGTTAATTTTATATCCATCACGGGTTTCACATCTCTCCCTGGAGCCATTTTTTAAAGTACTTGAAATTCATAACTGAGCATCCTGGTTCCTTAGGCACAAATTTGAATGATTAATTGAATATTTTCCATTCCACTCCAACTCAGGGTGTTCAGAATGTGTGATACCTAACCTTCTCCCTTCTCTTTGGCTGTAGCTGTGAAGAATCTGCCATCTCTAGACAAGGACAGAAGGGCAGCATCTCCATTTCCTTTATTGTGAACTCTTTGTCTTTTCTGAGTGATCAATTGCAGAATTCAAAGAGCCCCTTCCTCCACCTGAAATTCTTAATTCCTGCTTCCTCTGCGTGTTTCTATTTCCTTAGGAAATTGGGCTGCTGACTTTTGGTCCAGGTAACAAGAGCTTGGCTGTTGATTCTGGTGTCTGCAAACCTGGTGTCTGCATCTCTTTAGTATTCCAGTATGGCCACATTTTGGTAATGCTGCAAATGCTGCTGGATAATCTCAGGAAGATCTCCTGTGAGTATGGGAACTACCCAGAGGTGTGCTGGAACCATTGCATGCCCGGCAGGCAACAGAAAGTCTGCTGTGCACATGTCTTTCCAACTCCAGCTCCTTCCAATTTGGTAAGGACACTAGTGGTTTGAAACCTGCCACAGAAGGGTTGGGGGGTGTAGCTCAATGTTAGAACATGTCCTTAAATGCTTAAGGTTCTGGACTTAATTTCCAGCACCAGAAACAAAGAATAACTCCCATAGAGGGAGTATTTATCCCAAGGAAATCAGCAAACATTACAAATGGGCTTGATCTTTCTCTCCCCTTCCTCCAGAGGGTGCACTTATAGCACATCACTGAAAATCTCTCTTTTATTTTGGTACTAGGGATTATACCCAGGGGCACTTTACCACTGAGTTTATATCCCCAGGATTTTTTGTTTGTTTGTTTGTTTTTTCATTTTTGTTTTGAGACAGGATCTCACTAAGTTGCTTAGGGCTTTGCTAAATTACTGAGGATGGCCTCAAACCTGTGATCCTCCCACCTCAGCCTCATAAATTGCTGGAATTACAGGAATGCACCACTGTACTCTGAAATATACCCCCCTCTTTTTTTTAAAGGGAAATTAAAGAATTCCCTACAAAAGACAGCAGCCTATGCAATTAGAATCTTCTCCATCCCACCTTTCCCATCATTTTCTGGAATGGGAACAAAATAAATGTGAATGACACAACCTCCTTTGAAAGATCTCTATCTTTTTGGTCCACATGGATTGCAACCCCCTTTGAGGACATCTAGTAGATCTCACTGGTGGCAGATCACTCATCAATCCCTATTCCACCTTTCTTTTCTTTACATTCCCTTCTCTGTGGGTTTATTTCTAATAACTTCATGATACAACAAGCAGCACTATCAGCTCACAATGGCTCCCAAGCCCCAGAGAGAATGGCTACACTTAATAAGATTTCAGAGGGGAAGGGGGGAATGGAAGGACATTAGAGTAGACATTATTATTGCTGTGGGTATATACGTAACTGCAAGACCAATGTAATTCTGCAACCTGTACACTCAGAAAAATGAGAAATTATATCCCATCTGATTCAAATATTCGGTATGTCAAGATCATTGTACTGTCATGTGTAACTAATTAAAACAAATTTAAAAAAAAAAAAAGATTTCAGGGTTCAGCCTCCAAGCCATTCCAAGATGGCCCAGAAATCTACACTTTTAATAAGCTCCCCAGGGCCTGGCTCAGTGGCTCAAGCCTATATCAGCACAGGAGGCGGAGGCAGGAGGATCACAGGTTCAAAGCCAGCCTTGTGGTCGAGGGGCCTGAGTTCAATCCCCAGTACCCCCCCTCCAAAAAAAAAAGCTCCCCAAGAAGCTCTGATATAGGCAGCCCAGTTCAAGGCAGGAGTAGCACTGGTATCTGGAAGCCACTGGAGCTACAGGACTTGCAGGGCCTGTTCTGGGGCTGACAGGCCACATGCCATTTCTGGTCCATCATCCTCCAACCCACACAACAGGGGGAATCCCACTGACCTGCCCGATTGGTCTGGGATACAAAGCCTGACTCCGAAGTCCCTCGGGGGAGGATGTGATAGACAGCCCCATGCCATGAAGATCTTAATTACACGCCCTTTTCTAACCCGTCATTTCCAAATGAAGCACAGACTTCCAGGTGAGCTCAGCAGCACCAAGTCAAAGGTCAGGCACTGTCATTTCCTGAGTGACTCAAGGCCACACCCCAAGCCCACTGTTGCCGACCAAGTGTGGGTGCCCTCATCTCTGTGGTTCTGCAAATGAACCACCTGGGAAGCTTGTTAAAAAGCCAAATTCCTGGGTCTCTGCCCAGACCTCTGTGCAATTTTAGTTGGTCGGGGGAGGGGGGGGGACCAGGACTTCGCAAGTGAATTTATTTGATGTCACTAGTTTTTTTTTTTTTTTTTTGTACTGGGGATTGAACTCAATGTGACCACTGAGCCACATCTATAGCCTTATTTTGTATTTTATTTAGAGATAGGGTCTCATTGAGTTGCTTAGCTCCTTGCTTTTGCTGAGGCTGGCTTTGAACTCAACTCGTAATCCTCCTATCTCAGCCTCCAGAGCTGCTGAGATAACAGGTATGTGCCACCACACCTGGCAGGTTTTTTTGGTTCTTTTTGATGTGTCTGTTTGTTTTTTGTAGGACTGGGGATAGAACCCAGGAGTGCTGTACCATTGAACTACATCCCCAGGCCTTTTGAGACAAGGTCTCACCAAGTAACCCAGGCTGGCCTCAAACGTGTGATCCTCCTGCCTCAGCCTTTTAAAATCACAGGGATTCCAGGTGTGCACCATGGCTCCCTGTTTGATATTTCTAGTTTTACTCAAATCCAAAAGTTTCTTTATGCCATGTCTGGTCTCCTCCAGGGTTTTATCTTCCCGGAAGACATTCCTCTGGAGGAACAATGAATCAGCTTTTTCCTCACCTCTTTTAAAAAAACACGACTGCATCTCAGAAACCAAACCCTGTATTTCAGCTGAGGCAAGTGAGTAATTCCGGAGGCCATCTGGCCGGCCACACTTCCACTCGGAAAACCTGGACATGGTGAGTGACAAGGGAACATCCCAAACAGGTGGGCTGTTCCCTCAAAGGGAAGGCGCCGGGGTGTAACAGCTGGCTGGAACGTTCCCACGCCAGGGTAATTCCAGTAGTTTTCTTTTTGTGAGGGTAATCACCAAATTAAATGTTTTAATTACTGAAATTACATATGCATTTCTTTTGAGAATAGAGCATCATTGGAACACAGTATCCACTCCCTGGAGGGCAAATCTGCTTTACTTCCAGGGAAGGGGGTAACTGAAGGAGTCCATTTTAATTTCATTATAAAATCGACTTGAGAAATGCAGGCACAGGACTGACACATATTCTCAGCCAGCTGTGACTTAATGAGCACAATTCAAAGCTTGGAACCCGCTAGCCACATCCATATTAATATGTCTGCGGGGGGGGGGGGATGAAAACCCCAACAACAACAGAAAAAAAGTGACAAACTGCTATTCCTAGTGTTTGAAATGCTTTTAAAATTACTGTTGAAATGGCTAATGCGGGTGAGCTTCACGTGGAGGCAGCCCATCTGTCTCTTCTCTGCCTGTCACTCAGGGCCCTGCTAGGAAGAAGCTGTTTTCAGGAAGATTGGCCAGTCCCCAGTTTCCAGCCAGGTCAGCGGGTTTGGAAACCCAGGTGCAGCTGTGCTCTGTTCCTGGTTCTAAACCAGACCCCCTCCCCCGTCCCCTTCCCCTCCCCTCCCCCCTCCCCCTCCCCTCCCCTCCCCCCTCCCCTTCCTCTCCCCTCCCCCCTCCCCCTCCCCTCCCCTCCCCTCCCCCTCCCCTCCCCCCTCCCCTTCCCCCTCCCCCCCTTCCCCTTCCCCTCCCCTCCCCCTCCCCCACCTCGCACCCCCACCGTGCATCCCCTCCCCCAGCCAGGCAGGGACACTCCCCTCCAAGGCTTTTATCTTGAATTGTTTGTGGCATAATCTTCGGAATCATTGTGATCATAATAGTCTTTGTGATTCAGATTTTCCCAGTCACGAGCACTTGAAAATAAGACAACTGTCTTATTCTGAACATTTTGTGATCCTAAAAATAAAAGGTGCTGGGTAAGCCTGTGGTGTTAATAAATACCAAGGCAGAGGGTGGGTATGGGTCTGAGAGACAAAGGAAATGCAGGGTTGGGGAAAATCTCTGTGTGCTTTGACATTCAGTGAGAACCAGCTACCTGGGCTGGCAGGGAAGAGGCCCTGGGCAGATGGATGAGCCATTCCTTTAGTGGCATTTGTGTGGGGGCAAGACTCCTTCTTGGTTCTGTAGAGCAGGGCCTGAACCCCTTCAAGGTAAAGGTCTTGGCACAGGGGAGCACAGTGGCACACACCTGTAATCCCAGTGCCTCAGGTGGCTGAGGTAGGAGGATCACAAGTTCAAAGCCAGCCTCAGCAAAAGCGAGACACTAAGCAACTCAGTGAGACCCTGTCTCTAAATAAAATACAAAAAAAGGCTGAGGATGTGGCTCAGTTGAATACTCCCGAGTTCAATCCCCAGTACCCCCTCCCCCCCAAAAAAAGTGAAGGTCTTTGCAATTCTCTGTCCTTGAACTCTGAAGAGTGTGTGTTGTTGCGTTGCATGTAGCTGGAAGGCAATTGAGATTCAAATTGTGGACGCTTAAATCAGAGGAGATTCAATTGAGCTATGGGCCTCAATGTTTTGCTCTGGAAATTGGGTGAAAACACTAAAATACATTAGGCATCATTACAGGAGAAAAGTGATGTATGTGTTTATGTTGCTGGATGAGCTCCAAGAGAGACCTCAACCCAGGACAAATAGGACCTTGGAGTATTTGGCAGAAAAGAGTTTCATTATGAGCCAGTTACAGACACCACCAGATTTATTAGGAAAGCAGAAACAGGGGCTGGGGCTGGGGCTCAGTGGTAGAGCTCTCACCTAGTGCATGTGAGGTACTGGATTTGATCCTCAGCACCACATTAAAAATAAAATAAAAGTATTAAAGAAAGAAAGGGAGAGTAAGAAATACACATTCAGGGGACAATGTGGCCAGCCATCCTGAGCGTACAAAGGAAAATGTGGTCATCTTGAGAGTGAGAAGCTTTTGGGGGTAGAGCAAGGAAATCACATTGAAGGGACAACATGACCCTCTCCAGATGGAGAAACAGCAACCCCTTAGTGTGTGTGGGGGGGTGAGGGGTGGCCTGTAGGTGGGCTCTGGGGAGTTACTCAGTTTTGAGCCAGCTTCTCCACTTGCTCATAGCCCTCCTGTTCCCTTCCTGCAGGCAAGGGCATGGGTCAAGAGCAAGGAGCTGAGGCTATGGGTGGGTTGCTTATTTTACTGCAGGTCTGTGGGAAGAGGAAGGAGATAGGAATTTGGGGATACAGAAAAGGATAGACTGAGCCTCTGTGTTCAATTCCCAGTACAAGAAAATAAATAAAAATTTTAAAAAATGAATTTAAATTCAGGGGTTACTTTTAGTTACTTTCTTGGTTCCTTTGGTCTTTTCCTCTTCCAGTTGTACCATCTGTCTGGATGGATCAGGGTCTTGCTAACCATACGTGACTTCCCTTGGAAGTGTTAGGACATTTCAGAATGCACACCGGTTAGGTTCCTGTTCTCTAGGGTCCTCCTGATACCCCTGATCAGGAGGTGGGGTGATTCACTTGAGTTGTGGGGACCCTTAGAGGGGTCCTGTAATCCTGGCTGAGTGTGGAGAGCAAGAGTCAAAATATTGGCTATTTTTCCATTGCCCTTTTATTTGCCCTTTTATTTTCCTTGGCTTCAGTGTTCATGTATCAGTTGACCACCCATAAGGCCAACCAGTGTTGAAATGGGAATAATGCGTTTTAACCTTTTTTTTTTTTTTTTTTTTTTTGTACTGAGATTGAATCCAAGGAAGGTCTACCATCAAGCTATTAAGTAGAAGTTCAGGATGTCAGGGTACAAGATGGTGGAGTCAGGGTACAAGAAAAATGTAGGACAAGACAGAGATGAGTCATCATGTCTGTTTATGATCAGTCCCATTACCATGACAACTCCTGCCACTGAGGACTTAACAATTGCCCATAACAACTCCTGCCACAGGTTCTGTGTTCTAAAATAGTCAATAAGGAAAATTAGATACTACTCTTTTTCTTTCTTTTTTTCTTTTCTTTTCTTTCTTTCTTTTTTTTTTTTTTTATTTGTACCAGGGATTGAACTCAGAAGCACTTAACCACTGAGCCACATCCCCAGCCCTGTTTTGTATTTTATTTAGAGCTGGGGTCTCACTGAGTTGCTGAGGCCTTCTCTAAGTTGCTGAGGCTGGCTTTGAACCTATGATCCTCTTGCCTGGACCTCCCAAACCACTGGGATTACAGGTTTATACCACTATTCTAATTAGGTATTAAAAGGTAAGCAATGGGAGCAAATGGGGTAAAGTCTTCAATCAGGTCTATATAGGAAAGAGAAGGCCTCACAGCTCAGCATATAAGACACTAATTTCCAGATATCTGGGCCTTGAGCCTCTCTCTCTCTCTCTCTCTCTCTCTCTCTCTCTCTCTCTCTCTCAGGACCCATTCTGCTCTATCTTACTGAGTGCTACTTTCACCTTCGCCTTCAATAAATCTGTACTTTACCTGTTAATTCTGTGTGTCTTGCTCAATTCTTTGCTTGGGACCCTAAGGACCTGAACCCCACATGGATACCCCAACAATAACAGAGCTACAACCCCAGTCCCCTTTTATTTTTTGAGACAGGATCTCACCAAGGTTCAAAGGGTCTCACTAAATTTCTGAGTCTGGCCTTAAACTTGCAATCCTCCTGCCTCAGACTCACAGCTAGTCAGTCTCATATCCTATCTGTCCTATTATGACTTATTATCTCAATTTAATTCAGGTTATTCTGTTATAAGTTGTATTTCTACAAAACACTGATAGTAAATAGTTATAAGTTTTACAAGGAAAAGACAAAATGAACAAAACAAAATTAATGAGCAAAACCATTTAGTTTGTATAATAGTTTTGAACCAAGATACATACTTTTAAAAATAATGACACTAATGTACCTTTAATATCTTTTAGCCTCTACAAAAACGCATAATTTGTCAACTCAATCGCACATGAAATATTGTATAGGTTCGATTTCTTTTTAAAACTCTTTCGCAGGGGCTGGGGATATGGCTCAAGCGGTAATGTGCTCGCCTGGCATTCATGGGGCGCTGGATTCGATCCTCAGCACCACATAAAAATATAAAATAAAGATGTTGTGTCCACCAAAAACTAAAAAAAATAAATATTTAAAAAAATTCTCTCTTAAAAAAATCTCTTTCGCAATCCTTAAATATCTATAATTTACTCAAACCTTTATTTTCGCATTGTCTTTCTATTTTGGAATTACAATAATCTATACAACAAAAAATTTATCATTTTGAACAGGACTTGAAATGGGCTTAATTTTAGGCTACTTAGGGTTATCTCCACATGGAGAACCGGCAAAAGGCAAAGCCTTATTACAGATGAGGCTGAACTTGCTCTTTTTATTTTGTAATGAGGATTGAACCCAGGGTTGCTCTACCATTGAGCCACATCCCCAGTCCTTTTTATTTTTTATTTTGAGACAGTGATACCTGAAGAAAGATTTAGTCAGGCAGTCAGTATAGTTAGGTAAATGGAGTCAGGTCAGATCGAGAAGGCCAATTTTGAGTTCAGGAAGTTGGAGATTGTCCCTCAGGGATTGAAATGTTAATTCCTTCAGAGCCCTTCCTCCACCCTTATCCAGAACCTGCACCTGCTCCAACCTGTAGCCAAGGTAACCTGTCCTAGGAATTGCCCCTCTCTACAGGGAGCTAAAAGGTTGATAATGTGTCCTGGGTTGCACCATCCTATCCTTCCCCCTTCAGCCCACCTGTTTCCCACCTTTTGGCCATCCCAATGACCATTCCTGGGCCTAGTCATCTCTGGAGGAAGGAGAGAAATAAGAGGAAGAGGCCAGGAGAACAAAGGAAGCCTAGGACATATAAAAAGGGCAGAACACCTGGCTTCTTGGGATACTAGGGTACCAGCTATGGGCCCCTTCTCCATCCAGGGAGAAGTCTATGTTACCCTCTTTTAATTAAACCCTGCTTTATATGCTTGCCTTGGGGTGCCGAGGAAACCAGTATCCTAACTTCTAAGATCATAGTTCAGTTTTGCAGATTGTTGATTTTGTATAGAGTCATGAAGAATGCTTCATTTGTGTCTGGCTTATTTTGCTCAAAGTCATGCTTGTGAAATTCATTCATGTTGTTATATATAGCAGTAATTTATTCATTTTCATTGTGGTATGTGTTCTATAGTATAAATATACCAAATTTATTAATCTATTCTGTTGATCTACTTGCTTCCTTGTTTTGACCATAATTATATCTGCTATGAACATTTTTATATAAGTGTTTGGTATACCTATGTACAAATTTATATTGGGTACATATGGAGAAGTAAAATACCTGGAACATAAGGTATGGACATGTTCAACTTTTGTAAGTGCTATTGAACAATTTTCCAAGTGGTTGAATAAATTTCTATTCCATCCAACAATTAGATTTTACAATTTTCCTACATCTTCTCCAAAAAGGATTAGTGCTTTTTGTGTCCTATTTAAGAAACCTTACCTAATGTCAAAGGCATGAAAATAGTCTCACATTTTGTCATTGAGAAGATTTACTCTTTTGTCTTCACATTTAGATTTATAATGTGCTTGGAGGCCATATTTATGTATGGTGTGAGGTAGGGGTCAAGATTAATGTTATTCCATTTGGACAACCATTTGGCTCAGTGTTGGGTGTGTGGGAGACTCCCCTTTCTCCCGAAAACCTCAAGGAATCCCTTACCCTCCCCCTCCTCTCCAAAGGGCGCTGGAGAACTCCAGATTCAAGGGTTTTCTCAACCAATCCCCACAGGAGACATGTTTTGCTCACTGGCTGTTCCTGAGTCACCCTGCCAATCAGCACCCTCCACGTTCTCTGTTACAAGCTGAAACTTGTAAGCACAGGCTCTCTTCCTGTCTTCCCTCTGCTCTCTTCCTCTCTTCCTCTTCTTTTCTTCTCTGCTCTCTCTCTCTTTCTGCCCTCCTCCTCTTCTCTCTCTGCTCTCTGCCTCTCCTTCGGGCAGCCCCCCAATCAAATCTCTTGGTTGAATCTCCATCTTTGATGAGTCACTTGCCTTTCACTCAGCACCATTTATTTGAAAAGATTGCTCTTTCCCACTGTTCAACAGAACCATTTCTTCTTTAGATTATATGTCAACATATATAAGCCTGGTTTCCTTTAGGTAAATGGGAGTTAATGAAGAGGAGTTAAGAGGGGGCTTCTAGCATGCTTGACCTATTCCATTCTTTTATCTGGAAGGTGGTTACTTAATTGTAATAATCCATTCAATTGTACATGTATGCTATACACTTTCTGTATGCTTCTCTATGTCAATTTTTATTTTTATTTATTTTTATTATTATTTTTTAATATTTATTTTTTAGTTTTCAGCAGATACAACATCTTTCTTTGTATGTGGTGCTGAGGATCGAACCCGGGCCGCACGTATGCCAGGCGAGCGCCCTATGACTTGAGCCACATCCCCAGCCCTCTATGTCAATTTTTTAAAAACTTATTTTAACCCAGGTGTGGTGGTGCATACCTGTAATCCCAGCATCTTGGGAAGTTGGAGGCAGGAGGATTCGAAGTTTGAGGCCAGCCTCAGCAACTTAGTAAAACCCTGTTTCAAAATAAAAAATGAAGGGAACTGGAGATGTGGTTCAGTGGTAAAGGGCCTGAGCTCAATCCCTAGGACCATAAATATAATTTTATTTTAGAAATGCATTAAAAATGTTCTGTTTTATCCATCTAACGTCACCAATCATCACATCCAGTAGTCTCTTTCTTACTTCTCATTCTCTTTTAGCCCACCTACACTATTTCCTACCCCCATACACTAGAAATGTTTCCTCCCATAATTCCTCTGGCAACTTTATTACTCAATGAATATTTCTTGAGTATCCATCATGTGCCAATCATTGGGCCAGGCAAAGAGTTTATGATATTGAATAAACTTGGCAAGAAACCTGTGGAGCTTCAACTTCAGTGCAAAAAGCCTCTTAGACCAGTGTTTTGTCTTTGTTTTGGTTTTTGGTGCTAATAACAGAACCCCAGAGGAACTTTACCCCTAAGCTACTTCCCAAGCAATTTCTTAAAATTTTATTTTGAGACAGTTCTCACTAAGTTGGCAAGGCTGGCCTCAAACTTGTGATCCTTCTGCCTCAGCCTCCCAAGTCTCTGGGATTAAGGGTATACACTACCATGACCAATGAGGTAATTGATTCTTAACTGACTTTTCTTTTCACCTCCTACAATTTAGGCCTCCCAAAGACCTAGATTTAAACCCATTTCTCAAAATCGATTGTTTTTGCCCCTTTAATGACTCTAGCACTTCCCTCAATATCCCTGGGTAAAAACCTCAGTGTATCACCACTGGTTGTCGATGATGAGTTCTGCTTCCTCACATTGAAGTTTGAACATTAGAGAAGCATGCTGAGGCAAGCATATAAAGCAGGGTTTATTTTAAAAAGTGCTAACATAGAGTTCTCCCAGGAGGGAGAAGGGGGCCATAGCTGGTATCCTGCTATCTCAAGAAGCGAGGTGTTGTGTCCTTTTTATATGTCCTAGGCTTCCTTTGTTCTTCTGCCCTCTTCCCTGACTCACTCAAAATTGGCCTCCTTGATCCACCCTGACAAGATTGACCTATCTATACTGACTGCCTGTCTAATTCTGGCTTCAACAGTGACTCGCTAAATTGCTCAGGCTTGCCTATCACTTGTGATCCTCCTGCCTCAGCCTCCTGAGTTGCTGGGATTAAAGGTATTTATTTTTAAAAGACAAAATTAAATGAGGGTTTTTTTAATTTAATAATTCATTTCAACTACCATCCAACTTAGTTGAACAAAGTAGAAAACTTACCTCTCAAAACACAGAATTATTTAGCATAAATTCTGTGGGCATTGTCAAGGCCCAGTGAAAGCAGAAGGTCTAAAGATGAAGGCTGGGGTTGTGACCCAGTGGTAGAGCACTCATCTAGCAAGTGTGAGGTACTGGGTTTGATTCTCAGCATGAAAAACCAGCCTCTACCTCAGAGCAAAGCCTGTCCAATGAAGGGACATGACCTTGGTCCTTGGAAATACCCACAGAGCACTCCTAGGCACATTCCCACCCTGCTAAGTTGTTTATCTACAAATAACAGGAGAGATCTGCGCCAGGTGTCCCTGACTCAGTCAGGCTAGGTGGGGATCCATAGCAACCCCCTATCAGCTACCAATCAGCATGAGACAGGGAAATACCTGGGATGCCAGATGACCCTCCCAGTAGTTTATGGTGGTTGATAACATGTTGGGAAACCATGTAGTTCAGCATGAACACCCCTCTTGGCTTAAACCAATCAGTTCAAATGAATACCCCTTTAGTACTGGCCAATCACCCCTACCCAACTTGTTTCCACCAGTGAATGTGCTAATCCTGTTTTAGAGTTGTGTGTGATGATTTGCTAGGAGATGCTATGATGTATGTGGGGGTCCCTGCCTTCTCCAAAGAATGTATAAAATGCTGCAAACCCTGGGCTCGGGGCCTCTCAGCTTCACCAGTTGCTGTGTGTGCGTGGAGGACCGAGCTAGCTTGCAATAAACACCTCTTTGCTGTTTACATCGATCTTGGTCTCTGGTGGTCTTTTGGGGGGGTCCCAAATTCGAGCATAACAAGCACTGCATATAAATAAATAAAAATAAAGGTCCATTTGATACCGCTTGGTACTGTGATGAGTCCTTGCTTCCCAGAATGCTAAAGTGTAACACCAGAGAGGCACACCAGGTGTAGAGTGGAAAGTGAAAGGCTTTGTTAAAGGATAGCAGGGAAGAAGGGGACCTGAAAGGCAGAATCCTGGGATGGGGAGGTCTGATCTCTTTTATATATAAGGGTTTTTTGTTTTGTTTTGTTTTGTTTTTTGTTTTCCTACATTGCTGTCCTTTATCTTGCTTATTTCCCTCTCTCCAGCATGTGATGGGGGATGCAGGTGGGAAGGCCAAAAGGTGGAAAACAGGTGGGCCGATGGAGTCTCCTGGAGTGATCTGGGCAGGAAGGGCCTGGGGTGATTTAATTAGGACCTCCCTATTTGCTGGGAGCTGCTGGGAGCTGCTTCACAGTTCTTTAGGATGGGCCCAGGCCTTGGGGACATTAGCATTTTAATCTTCTAGGTATAGTTCTGATTTCAGGACTCAGATCAGACTCCATTTTCTTTATTAGACTTAATAAATTTACCTAGCTACACTAACTACCTACCTTTAAATCTTGCTTCACATTGACAACTAAAAAATATATATATATTTTAAAAAAATGTTTAAAGATGGGGCTTGTGGGGCTGGGGTTGAGGCTCAGCGGTAGTGCATTTGCTTGGCATGTGTGAGGCACCGGATTTGATTCTCAGAATCGCATATAAATAAATAAAAATAAAGGTCTATCAAAAACATATATAAAGAATGGGGCTTGTTATGCTGGCTTAATAGCTTTTCCTGTTTTAAGAGCTAATCCATGGAAGAAGGCACGCTTACAAATGGAAATTTCTTTTGTAAAGGGTTAGGAAAATCATATTTGGAGATTTAGTAGATAAATCCTTGTAATCTAATTTATTTTGTTTTTACTCAGATGTAGCCCTTCAGTGAGAAGGCAAAGAGCTCTTTCTATACCCACTCAAACTGAAAAAGAATCCTTTGAGTTTTCCAAAGCTTTTTAATATAATTTCTTTCTAATTGTTTTTAAACTCTTTGTCAGAGGCTGTTCTGTTGGTTGGAGCAAAAGTCAAAAGGAGGGTTACGAGGTTACTTTCCAGAGAGTCCCCAATAGAACCAAGTAGCAACAAAGGAAAAGAGACTAAGATGAACCTTTCAATTTTTTTTTTTTCCCTAGAGTTTGCATAAACTAGGTGTTGGGTGTCCACAAGCAGGGGACAAGAAAACTACAGCTGCTCACCAAGCAAAGTGCATGCCAGGTTTAGAATTCCAGAAACCAAAACAGAGTCTAACACAAGTTGTCTGTTGTGTGACACAGGAAGTAGTAGATTATGGAATAGAGAACAGACATGGGGGAGACCCCTGCCCTTGGGGACAGCCAGGACAGCATCGACCAATCATGGCTGACACTGACCAGGTTCAGTTGCCAGGCATTGCCATGAGGTAGATCCTAGTCAACCATTATCCCCACTGTGGATCACCTCATTAGGACTCTCTAAAGGGGGAGATCTCTTTGTCCTTTAGTCCTAAGTGACTCTGAGAGCTAATTCTTAAATAATTGCTTAAGGTGAGAACACTTGAATAACTGGACTTTTTTTTTTTTTTTTTTTTTAAGATAGCAGTGGGAAAAATCAGATCTCTGTCCATTTTTCTTCCCATTTGCAGGACAAATTTCTGTTCTCTAATTTATACTGGGGCCAAGATATATTTCAGAAAAAAAAATTTTTTTTTTCTTTTCTCCTTAGTCCTCTGCCTTAAAATAATCTCCAAAGGGTGAGCTCTCACGGATAAACATTGAATTTCCCATGATCTTAGAATTTGCACCTTTCAAAGGTTTTGTTATGTTGAGACAAATCTTCAGTTATCTGATTTTTTTTTTTTAAAGAGAGAGTGAGAGAGAGAGAGAATTTTTTTTAATATTTATTTTTTAGTTCTCGGCAGACACAACATCTTTGTTGGTATGTGGTGCTGAGGATCGAACCCGGGCCGCACGCATGCCACTCGAGCACGCTACCGCTTGAGCCACATCCCCAGCCCAGTTATCTGATTCTTGACAAAGGTGTCAAACCATACAAGGGAGAAAAGATAGCCTTTTAAAATAAATGGTACTGAGAAAACTGATTATCTATATGTAGAAGAATGAAACTAGACTCTCTCTCACCCTGCATAAAAATCAACTCAAAATGGATCCAAGACCTCTGAATTAGATCAGAAAGTATGCAACTGCTAGAAGAAAACAAAGGATCAACATTCCAGCATGTAGGCACATGCAATAAGACCCCTAAAGCTCAGGAAATAATGCAAACAGTTAACAAATGGGATGGCATCAAATTAAAAACTTCTGCACAGAAAAGGAAACAATTGGGAATTCGAAGAGAGAATGCACAGAATGGGAGAAAACCTTTACTAGCTACTGTTCTGATAGAGGATTAATACCTAGAATATGTAAAGAAGTTAAAATATACCAAAAAAATCAAATAACCCAATTAATAAGTGGGAAAATAAACTAAACAGATACTTCTCAAAAGAAGAAATACAAATGGCCAAACAAATATATCATCCTTTACAATTAGGGAAATGCAAACTGAAAGTACACTGAGATTTCCTCAGACCAGTCAGAATGGCAGTCATCAAGTATACAAATAGTAATAAATGCTAGAGAGGATGTGTGAAAAAAAGGAACTCTTACACAGTTGGATTGTAAATTAGTACAATCACTATGAAAATTGTTATGGAACTTCCTCAAAAGACTAGGTATTTCCATATGACATTGTGTTTGCACTGAACATATATAGAGGTGGTTTTTTGGGTCATTAGTCCCTAAACAATTCAGTATAACAATTATTTACATAGCATTTACATTGTATTAGGCATAATAAATGATCTGGACATGATTTAAGGTCTATGTGAGGATTGCCACACATTGCCATGCAAACACTAGACTGTCCTATATGAAGGTTGGGAGCATCCTTGGATTTTGGTAGCTTCAGGGTTTTTGAACCAATCCCCCTCAGATATCAAGAGATGATGATATAATTTTAATTGAACATAATTGAATAGTGTCTTTAGGCTCCACTCTGCCTATTCTATACCCTTTGAAATATCCTTTATAATAAACTGGTAACTTAAGGTTTTCCCTGAGATCTTTCAGCCATTCTAGCAAATAATGGAATAGGATGGGAACCTGTGGGAACCCCAATCAGAGGCAGCGGGCAGAAGTCAGGAGGCCTTGATCTGTGATTGGCATGTGGAGTGTGGGTGTCTTATAGGACTGAGTCCTTAACCTGTGGGATCAAATATATACAGAAAGAAATGAAGAGTGTGTGAGTATAGAGAAGAAAACAGTTTGTTTTTTCTCATTATTAAGCTTGTACATGGTGAAGTTGGGTCAAACCAGAGTGACTAGCCCCACACCTGTGCTCATATATCATTTTATATCTTTGTGTTGTATTCTATAAATCAACTTTTCAATCTATTTTTCCATTATTTAGTCCATTTTGAACATCTTAAAGGTGATTTTTGAAATAACTCTCTGAACTCTCTGACTTCATTTGATTTTTTTTTTTTTTGGTGGGGGGCGCTACTGGGGATTAAACTCAGGGGTACTTGACTACTGAGCCACATCCCTGGCCCTATTTTGTATTTTATTTAGAGACAGGGTCTGACTGAGTTGCTTAGCACTTCACTTTTGCTGAGGCTGGCTTTGAACTCTCCATCCTGCTGCCTCAGCCTCCCGAGCCTCTGGGATTATAGGAGTGCACCTCCTTACCTGGCTCACTTGACGTCTTGAGTCAGGCCATGTCTGCCAAGGCTCAGGCAAGTGTTGTATTTGCAATGCTTAAAAGATGAATTTGCTTTAAAAGAAGAAAGGAAAGAAAAACAAAGAAAGCAGGGTCACATTCCCTTCTTTGAAGCCATAATAGAGGACCACAAGGTCAGGCCATGCAGTGATTCATAATGATACTTATTGTCTAAAAAAAAAAAAAGTTTAAATATTTTAGCTGGGTGCAGTGGTACACACCAGTGATCCCAGTGACTCTGGAGACCAGCCTCAGCAACATAGTGAGGCCCTCAGAAACTTAGTGAGACCCTATCTCAAAATAAAAGGCCTAGGAATGTAGCCTAGAGGTAAAATGATCCTGGGTTCAATCCCCACTACCAGAAAAAAAAAAAAAAAAAAAAAAAAAAAAAATATATATATATATATATATATATATATATATATATATATATATATATATAATTTTTTGAGAAGGAATAATATTCAATTTTTTCAATGGTTAAAATGAAAAAAAGCTATAACTATATCTCTGGTTAAGAAGATAATAACAGGGGCTAAGGTGTAAGGGTCCGGCGGAGCGTCGGAGAAAGAGACCACAAGAGACCAGCCTCATGCAATAAGCAGGGGGGAATTTTATTGAACCAGCATGCTGGGGCTCTGTGCCCACTCAAGAAAGGAGAGCAGCCCAGAGCCCAGAGCAGAGGTCAAGCAGAGCTTAAGTATACTTTTTGGAGAGGGCGGGGGGCTTTGCATACATCAGAACAAATCATCATGAGGCGTGGGAAAATTGAACAACAACTCTGAGACATGATTAGTACATTTATTGGCAGGAACAGTCTGGGCAGGGGTGATTGGTCACTCCTAAGCGGGGTACACATTTAAACTGATTGGTTTTGGGGCCTGGATGCTTACATGCCGAGCTACTTGGAGCCCTTAGCTATTAAACAACCAGGGAATCAATGGAAATATTTACTGGGCAGTTCCAGTATTGTCCTAACAGCTACAGAGATTACAGGTTCCGGGGGGTAGCAGAGGAATTTTAACAATACCTGGTCTTTTACTTTTTAGCCCAGGCCTTGCAATTTAGAAACTTTACAATGCCCAGTCTTTTACACTTTAACACAAGCTTTGCAGCTTAGAATCAGCTTAGAAATTTTACCTTTACAAAGGGTGTAGCTCAGTGGTATACACATGCCTTGGATTCAATCCCCAGCAGTCCCCTAAAAGATAAGCATTAGAGGTTAAAAAAAATATAGTCTAAAATAGATTACATTTATAGTCTTGTTGAAATTGGCATAATTATAAAACATAAGTGCAGATTAGTAGAAGTGGCTACGTTAAAATTTGGGGCTGGGTATGGTAGCATACTCCTGTGATCCCAGTGATTTTGGAGGCTGAGGCAGGAGGATTTCGAGTTTGGAGTCAGCCTCAGCAATTTAATAAGACTCTGTCTCAAAATAAAAATAAAAAGGGCAGGGGCTAGGGATACAGGTGAGTTGATAGAGTACTTCCTTGGCATGCCCAAGGCCCTGGGTTCAATCCTCAGCATGACAGAAAAATAAAAAGGGCAGTGGATATACTCCGTGGTTAAGTGTCTCTGAGTTCAATCCCTGGTACTAAACAAACAACCAAACAAAAAATTTTGGACTCTTATATATTATAATAAGAAAAAACACCCATAAAAAAATAAACTTACTGAAAGTATTTGGGGGGAAATGAACCAACAATTAATATGGTTATGATAGAAAATGCTCCACAAATCAAGCAGAAAACAATGAACCCCACCCCGCAAGGCAAAGGCAAGTCACAAAGAAAATATAAAAAATCTTTGACTTCACAACAAGAGAAATAGAAAAAGACACAAGAATGGAATAATTCAGAGGGTGATAATATCCCCAACGCACTCCACCATCCCTGGCTGGTTTCCTCCACCCAGCTATGTCTTTGTTTCTCCTCCCTTTATTAGACACCTTTCAATTTTATGGCACCAGCTGTTTCCTGTCAGGCCCTGTCTGGTGCCAGCAGTATGCATCAAATCAGAGATATGTTTATAAGTTCTTTTAAATAATAAGTTAACTAGCACCATTATTTATGATAGCAAAAAGAGCCCAAAATAACCAAAATAAGAGACAAGCAATTTATTGTAACCTCTGTGTAGAATATACAAATACATCAGACTGGTGGTGTAGCTTTGTGGAAGAATACTTCTCCACTATGCAGTAGGCCCTGGGTTCGATTCTCTGCACTGCAAATAAATAAATAAATAAATAAATAAATAAATAAATATTTAAAAATATGTATATATAATACATACTCACATGCAAACATATATATAAAGAATATCATTATATTACTAAAGCACATTCACAGTACATTTCTAAATAAAAAATCCCACAAAATTGCCTGCTATGCTTGTACATGCCTGTAATCCCAGCTACTTGGGATGCTAAGGCACAAGGACCTCAAGTTTGAGGCCAGCCTGGGCAATCTAGGGAGACCCAGTTTCAAAATGAAAAAAAAAAAAAGTCTGTACTGTAGCTCAGTAGTAGAGTGTCTCTGAGTTCCATTCCCAATTACCTGAACAAACACCCCACAAAATACTGCAGTATCACATTTTGTTAAAATTTTTTAAAAAAGAGAGAGAGAGAGGCATAAATCATATACAATGTTGCACTTTAATAAAAATTACATTAAAATGTATTTGTACATCTTATAAATACCATATGTGTCATATTGTGTTACCTTTATGTCGGGTTATGAATAATCTATATACTTGCCAAATGTACATACCTGTTACATTTATATATTATATACTAAATATACTACATAATATATACATATATAGTAATATAATGCTACTTTTTATTTTTAGTGTTACCAGGAATTGACCCAGGGCCTTGAAGCATGCTGGGCAAGCAGCTTTATCACTGAGCCACATCCCCAGCTCTATTTTATTTTTTATTTTGAGGCAGGGTCTCACTAAGTTGCTTAGGGTCTTGATAAATTGCAGAGGCTGGCATTGAACTTGGATCCTCTTGTCTCAGCCTGGTATTACAGCAAGTGCCAGTACTCCTGACTAATGTCACTTTTGGAAATAAAATTTTTACATATCTATTTGTATGTGTTTTATGTCATGTATGTTACATATAACCCAAAATATATATGTTACAGATAATGTGTGTGCGTGTGTGTATGTGTATGTGTGTATATAGGTATACATTTATCTCGTTCCCAGGACTCAGCTGAGGTCATTTTGTTCTTTGGGACTGAAATAAAATTGGTTGTATTCTCTGGCCCAGGTTTATGGACATTGCAATGTATAGGGTCCTCATTTTATCCAAATTCCCAGGGGCTCCCTCTCAGCCCAGCTAGACTTCTCTTTCCCCTGCTCCAGCTCAGCAGTAGGATGAAGCTATTCGGCTCAATTCTCTAAAACTACTTGCACAAGGCCAGTGAGCATGTGGGGTTTTTTCCCTCAAGTTGAGATCGCTGAAGGGTGATGCCTTTCCTGTCCCAATGCTGGTCCAAGCAAGCACACAAGACACGCCCTCTAGGCTCTCTTGCCTCCAGCATCATCTTGTGCTAGCTCTTCACCTTCAGGCACTACAAATTGGACCCTCTACTTGATTCTGATGGATGTCAGGTCTGGGACAGAAGAGAACAAGGGGAAACTCTGCTGCTCTCAGACTGGGAATTGAACCCAAGGATGCTCTGCTACAGAACTGCATCCCCAGCTCTTGAGTATTTTGAAATAGATCTTGTTAAATTGCTAAAGCTGGCTTCAAACCTGCGATGATCCTCCTGCCCCAGGGTCCCAAGTAGCTGGGGTTACAGGTGACTGCCCCACACTGGCTTTACAGGTCTCCCCACCCCCACCCCCAGTGCTAGGGATTGTACCCAGGGCCTCACATATGCTAGGCAAACGCTCTATCACTGCGCCACACCCCCCAGACCAAGGGGAAACGCTTACCAAGGGTTATGTCATTATCTCAGCCAGTTTGCAAGGAAGGTATGTTAGCACTGCACTGCCGAAGCTTCCAGAGCAATTTCTGAGTGAATCTGGGCTCTATCATTTAACGGCTGTGTGGAGTACGATTCTTTCTGTGCCTCAGTTTCCTTATCTACAAAATTAGAATGACGCTAATATTTAATAAGGTTACTGAGCATTAAATGAGTTAAATATAGGAGAATATCTTTGAACCTGGTCGTACGCATAAGTTTCTTAGAGTTGATATGTACGAAGTGCTTAGCTAGTGTTTAGCTCAGAAATACTGTTAAAGGTTAATTATTTGTTCTCTTCACATACACGACTTGTGTCCTCATGCCACCCCTCCCATGAACATGCAGAAGCAGCTACACAGTTTGTTTTTGAATCACATGTTTATACTTATATCTAATACTCGGATTTCTCTTCAGTGATATAAATCTTTGCCTTTATGTCTGAATTACCAGAAGAATGCATTTCAAGATAAAGGGGGTGGGATTTTAGTGTTTCTATTTATTTATTTTTTTATCTATCTATCTATGCCTTTTTAAGTTTGTATATTGAGCATTTGTTCTTTTTGTAATTATGGAAAATACTTTTGGAGAGGGGGTGCTGGGGTGTGGCTCAGTGGTAGACCACTCACCTAGCACATGTGAGGCCCTGGGTTCAATCCTCATCACTACATAAAAAATAAATAAAATCAAGGTATTGTGTCCAACTTAAAATATATATATATATACACCACCCCCCCCCCCAAAAAAAAAAAAAGACAAGAGAAATTTCACTGGGTAACACTGAGTAGGCTAAGAGAAACATGTTCCTTGTGCTCTGTTGAGTTGATTAAATCCTCAAACCAGGCAGGACTCTGGCTCCTTGGGAAATGGGTGGACTTTAAAAATTAATGATTTCCTGCTGTTTGCATCTCTGAAGAAACCTGTGATTATTTCTTGCTCTTCAGACTTGCCATCTCAGCATCTTGATAAACCAAACAAAGAGAAATTAAGTGTAGGATTCCTTTCCTTCCAACAAACCAAATTTTCCCCTTCGATTCCCAGATTTTAAGAGGCTTAGATTTTAAGCAGGCTTCCTATCCCTAATTGCTCTATTAATTTAATCTGCTCAAAGTCTCCCAGGAGTCTAAATCATTGGTCTTTGGGGCTAGTCTAAGCTGGTCTCTTCTGCAGAGTTGAACTGAACTGTTTTACATGCTACCCAGAGTTCTATTTTGCTGGCTTTCTCCTTCCAAGAGCGTTTCTCTTGACCTAATTAAATGAGCTCTGGTATTTGTGCAAAGTTGCACACTAAGTGAAATGATGTGAACTTATTTTCCTTTCTCTAGTAGAGACTTGGAGCTACATATTTGTCCTAATTTTCTTGTTTTGGCTCCTGATCATTTCTCTGGTGGGCACTTAGTAGCTTCATGTGTAACTAGTGTGAATTGGTTCTTTGCTTGAAAATAGAGTTGAGCAAATTTGTTCATCTTTCTAAGACTTCATTTTCTCATCTGTAAGGTGGGGGTAAATATATGTGTATTTTTTCCCCCTAACAACTAACAAATAATCACAAACTTGGTTATTTAAAACATTACAAGGAAAGCTGGGTATGGTGGTGCACCCCTGTAATCCCAGTCAATTAAGAGGGTAAGGCCAAAAGATCATGAGGTCAAGGCTAGCCTGGGCAATTTATCAAGTCCTGTCTTCAAAAATAATAAAATAAAATACTAGTAATTTATCCTCTCATTGTTTGGGGGCAGTGGTGCTGGGGATTGAATGCAGGGGTACTCTACCTCTGATCTACACCTCTGGCCCTTTTCATTTTGTATTTTAAGACAAGGTCTTGCTAAATTAACAAGGCTGGCCTCAAACTTGTGATCCTTCTGCCTCAGCCTCCCAAGCCCTGGGATTACAGGCACAGGTCACCAGGCCCACCCCCTCTCATGGCCCAAGGTACAGAATGGAACTGTCAGCAGTGCCACTTTCTCTCAAAGGCTCTAGGGGAGAATTCTTCCAATTATTAAGTAAAACTGACGGGAGGTCATTGTTTCCTCTTGCACCAGGCCCCAACAGAGGAGCGAGAAACCAAAATGGAGTCCCTCTCACTAAAGTTTTACTTCTAGCTGAAACTGAGCGGTTTATCTGACCTCCACGGAATCAAGGATTAGAGAAATGACAGCCAAAGTTCCCAGACAGGTCTGTTTTTGTTTTTGTTGTTGCTGTTGTTTCTGTGTAGTGCTGGGATGGAACCCAGGGCCTGGCATTTAGGCACCACAGAGCTACATCCTCCACCCCAAGCCAGTTTCAATTAGCATGATAGTGAAGTTCCCTCTGCCTTAATCCCTACACAGAAAAGCTAACCTGAAATCACCTGATGTCAACCAATTCGTTATTTTCCTATTGTTCTGTCTCCCTGTCCCTGCCTTGTGAGGAGAGCAACTTTGAAGTGATAAGTATGCTCTTCATTTCATGTTTCTGCTATGTTCAGGCCTTTTCTGTGTATAAAACTAACCTCTTCTCTTTGACTCATTGGAATACTTATTCTACCTTATGGAATGAAGTGTTGCACTATTCTAGAGTCAAAAAAAAAAAGACACCAGTCCTGATCTCATCCCCAAATCTGTGATCTTTAATTATATCTGCAAAGACTATTTCCAAATAAGGTCACATTCACAGGTACCTGGGGTTATGATTTGGACATACCTTTCAGGAGGACATTATTCAACCACTATAATATATCAACCTTGTTAAGTATTAAAATTGACATCATTTATGTTTTGTTTTGCCTGTTGTGTTTGTGGTTATTTTTGTTTGTTTGTTTGACACTGGGGATTGAACCTGGGGCTTCATGCATGCTAGGGAAATATTCTACCACTGAGCTACACATTCTCAGCCACACATGATAATTTATGTAATGACCTAGCCTGACACACAACTAGTCAATAATAATATTGGTCCAGCCAATAATCATCACCAGTAATAATTACTTCCAGTCTGACACGGTTGCGCATGCCTGTAATCCTAGTGGCTCAAGAGGCTGAGGTACTAGGATTGAGACTTCAAAGCCAGCCTCAGCAAAAGCAAGATGCTAAGCAACTCATTGAGACCCTGTTTTTAAATAAAATACAAAATAGGGCTGGGGATGTGGCTCAGTGATTGAGTACTCCTGAATTCAATCCCCGGTACTCCCCTCTTCAAAAAAATTACTTTTATTAAATGGATACTTCCCTTGGGTCAGGCCTTAACACCCAGTTCTGGGCATAATGGCCCATGCCTATAATACCAGCAATTTGGGAGGCTGAAGCAGGAGGATCATAAATTCCAGGCCAGCCTCAGCAATTTAGCTAGACTTTGTTTCAAAATATGAATAAATAAGTAAATGTGAGAAACATGCTCATTTGTCCAAACCCAAAAGAATGACCTGAGAGATAAAAGGTACCAAGAAAGCAAGGCTTTTAATGATGGTCTTGCAAGGTCGGGTGTCTGGGTGAGCAGGCACAGAGCAGTGACAATCAGCATTTTATTCCTTACTGCACAAGATCCCTCCCCTAGTTCCTCATTGGCTGAGTATTATGGGTGTGCAGTCTTCCTGAATGTCACCTCTGGGTGACACCTACTGTCTCCAGTTGGGTTTATGACATGTACTTTTTATATATTCTTTTTTTTTTCCTTTGGTGGTGCTGGGGTTTGAACCCAAGGCTTTTTGACATGTACTTTTAGTTGACCCCACCTCTCTTTTTTCTGTTGTGGCAGGAAGGTCCTCTGGGCTGAGTGCATCTTGCAGTTTATCTCTGTTGGTCACCTCCTAATTGTCAAGGGGCTGTGAATTTGTCCCACTCCAGTGTTGACTGCTTTTAACAGTCCATTTTGTTCTCCCCTCTAGCTGCTTTTCTTAAATCTCAAATAATTTTACATTTAAGGCTAAATATTGTATTCTGAAAATGGACCATGGAATTACTGTTTCCCACTCTGAATACCAGCCAGCCTATATGTCCCTCAGCATGCTCACTCCTTACAACTTCTCCAAGGAGATCAGGCCCCATTTTACAGATGAGCAAACTGAAGCCTTAGAAGCCTAAAGAGGCTGGTGGTGAGAGGCCGAACTAGGGTCCAACTCAGGCTTCTCTGACTCTGGAGCCCATGAGCTGCTGCGCTTCATTGTCTCCTGTCATTTCTGCACCTTGGTTGTCGCCCAGCACCTCCTCCTCACCTCCTTTCACATTTTGCTCCTTGACCTAGAGCTGTGGAGTTTAGTGGAAATAGTTAGCAATGGAAAGAGGAAAGTCCGGGAGAAGTTCCTCTGGGCCCCAGGTCTCCACCTGCTTGAGCATCCTGGTGAGAGGGAAGCTGGGTTTCCCCAGGGTGAGTGACCTGAGAGAGGCAGGTATGGGGGGCGGGGCTTTTTTGTCCTCAGCTGAGAAGTGACATGTGAGTTCTGCTGCACTTTACTGGTGGGAATTGAGTGACTAAGATGAGCTGATGCTAAAGGAGGGGAAATAGGTGCCACCTTTTGAAAGAAGAAGTGTCCATGAATCAGTGGACACATTTAAAATCTACGATACTCTTCCACAGGGTGGGGGAAGCAGATGTCCTTTGACCAAGAACTTAATCAGGCTGATATTTAGCCAAGCCATTGAAAGTAATGCCTGGAGCTGAGTTTAGGGGCAAGGACTGAGATTGTTACACATTAACAGTAAGAATTTGAATCCTTTTATTTTTTTATTTTAATATGTTATATATGACAGCAAATGCATTACAATTCATATTACATATATGGAGCACAATGTTTTTATATTTCTGGTTGTACACAAAGTAGAGTCACATCATTCGTGACTTCATACATGTACTTAGGGTAATGATGTCCACCTCATTCCACCATCTTTTCTACTCCCATACCCCCTCTTTTCCCCTCCTTCCCTTTTGCCCTATCTAGAGTTTATCTAATCCTCCCATATCCCCCCCCAACCTTATTATGAATCAGCATCCTCATATCAAAGAAAACATTAGCCTTTGGTTTTTTGGGATTGGCTAACTTCTTCACTTAGCATTATCTTCTCTAATTCCATCCATTTACCTGCAAATGCCATGATTCTATTCTCTTTTATTGCTGAGTAATATTCCATTGTGTATATAGACCAAAGTTTATTTTTCCATTCATCTACTGAAGGGCATCTAGGTTGGTTCCACAGTTTAGCTATTGTGAATTGTGCTGCAATGAACATTGATGTGGCTGTGTCCCTGTAGTGTTTTTAAATCCTTTGGGTATAGACCAAGGAGTGGGATAGCTGGGTCAAATGGTGGTTCCATTCCTTGTTTTCCAAGGATTCTCCATACTGCTTTCCATATTGGCTGCACCATTTTGCAGTCCCACCAGCAATGTATGAGTGTGCCTTTCCCCCACATCCTCACCAACACTTATTGTTGTTTGTATTCTTAATAGCTGCCATTCTGACTGGAGTGAGATGAAATCTTAGAGTAGTTTTGATTTGCATTTCTCTAACTGCTAGAGATGTTGAACATTTTTTCATATATTTGTTAATTGATTGTACATCTTCTTCTGAGAAGTGTCTGTTCAGTTCCTTGGCCCATTTATGATTGGGTTATTTGTGGGTTTTTTTTTTTTTTTTTTTTTTTTGGTGTTAAGATTTTTGAGTTCTTTATATATCCTGGAGGTTAGTGCTCTATCTGATGTGCATATGGTAAAAATTTGTTCCCAAATTGTAGGCTCTCTCTTCATGTTATTGATCGTTTCCTTTGCTGAGAAGAAGCTTTTTAGTTTGAATCCATCCCATTTATTAATTCTTGATTTTATTTCTTACGCTTTAGGAGTCTTGTTAAGGAAGTCATGTCCTAAGCTGACATGATGATGATTTGGACCTGGATCTAATTCCCAGGTCCTTGATCCACTTTGAATTGAGTTCTGTGCAGGGTGAGAGATAGGGATTTAATTTCATTTTGCTGCATATGTATTTCCAGTTTTCAACCATTTGTTGAGATATTTTCTCCAATGTATGTTTTTGGCACCTTTTTCTAGTATGAGAAAACTGTATTTATGGGTTTGTCTCTGTGTCCTCTATTCTGTACCATTGGTCTATGTGTGTGTTTTGATGCCAATACCATGTCATTTTTGTTACTATAGCTCTATAGTATAGTTTAAGGTCTGGTACTGTGATACCTCCTGCTTCACTCTTCTTGCTAAGTATTGCTTTGGCTATTCTAGATCTCTTATTTTTTGAAATAAATTTCATGATTACTTTTTCTATTTCTATGAGGAATGTCATTGGAACTTTAATTGTAATTGCATTAAATCTGTATAATGCTTTTTATAGTGGCCATTTTGACAATATTAATTCTGACTATCTAAGAACAAGGGAGATCTTTCCATCTTCTAAGGCCTTCTTTAATTTCTTTCTTTAGTGTTCTGTAGTTTTATATCTTTCATCTCTTTTGTTAGGTTGATTCCCCATTTTTTTTTTTTTTTGAGGCTACTGTGAATGGGGCAGTTTTCCTAATTTTCTTTCAGAGGATTCATCAGTGATACACAGAAATGCCTTTGATTTATGGGTGTTGACTTTCTATTCTGCTACTTTGCAGAATTCGTTTATTAGTTCTAGAAGTTTTCTGGTGGAATTTTTTTGGATCCTCTAAATATAGAATCATATTGTTGGCAATAGTGATAGTTTGAGTTCTTCTTTTCCTAATCATATCCCTTTAATTTTTTTCATCTGTCTAATTGCTATGGCTAGAGTTTCAAGGACTATGTTAAATAGAAGTGGTGAAAGAGGGCATTCCTGTCTTGTTCCAGTTTTTAGAGGGAATGCTTTCCATTTTTCTCTATTTAGAATGATACTGGCCTTGGACTTAGCATAGATAGCTTTACAATGTTGAAGTATGTTCCTGTTATCCCTAGTTTTTCTAGTGTTTTGAACATGAAGTGGTGCTGTATTTTGTCAATGATTTATCTGCATCTATTGAGATGATCGTATGGTTCTTATCTTTAAGTCTATTAATGTGATGTATTATGTTTATTGATTTCTCTGTGTTGAACGAACCTTGTGTCCCTGGGATGAACCCCACTTGGTTGTGGTGCACTATCTTTTTAATATGTTTTTGCATTTGATTTGCCAGAATTTTATTGAGAATTTTTGCATCTATGTTCATTAGAAATATTGGTCTGAAGTTTTCTTTTCTTGATGTGTCTTTGTCTAGTTTTGGTATCAGGGTGATACTAGCCTCACAGAATGAGTTTGAAAGAGTTCCTTTTCTCTTTCATGGGATAATTTGAAAAGTATTGGTATTAGTTCTTCTTTGAAGGTCTTATAGAACTCAGCTGAGAATCTGTCTGATCCTGGGCTTTTCTTGCTTCATAAGCTTTTAATGAACCTTGAAATTGATCTATTCAAATTGTGCATGTCCTCCTGATTCAGTTTGGGTAGATCATATGTCTCTAGAAATTTGTCGATGTCTTCAAGATTTTCTATTTTATTTGAGAATAAATTTTCAAAATACTTTCTAATTATCTTCTGAGTCTATCATGATATCTCCTTTTTCATCACATCTTTTAGTAATGTGAGTTTTCTCTCTCCTCTTCATTAGCATGGCAGTTTTATTTATTTTTTCAAAGCACTAACTTTTCATTTTGTCAATTTTTTCAATTATTTCTTTTGTTTCAATTTCATTGATTTTAACTCTGATTTTAATTATTTCCTATCTTCTACTAATTTTGGTGTTGATTTGTTCTTTTTCTAGGGCTTTGAGTTGTGATGTTTTTGAGATGTTATTTGTTGACTTTTTATTCTTTTAATGAATGAGCTCAATACAATTAACTTTCCTCTTAGCAATGCCTTCATAGTGTTCCAGAGATTTGGATATGTTGTATCATGTTCTCATTTACCTCTAAGAATTTTTTATCTCCTCCCTGATGTTTGCTATCCATTATTCATTCAACAGCATATTATTTACTTTCCAGGTGTTGGAATAGCTTCTATTTTTTATTTTATCATTGATTTCTAATTTTATTCCATTATGATCTGATAGAATGCAGGTTAGTATCTCGATTGTATTTGCTAAGAGTTGTTTTATGGCATAAAATATGGTCTATTTTAGAGAAGAAAGTATATTTGCTTTTTTTTTTTTTTTTTTTTAGAGAGAGACAGAATTTTATTTATTTTTTAGGCAGACACAACATCTTTTTTTTGTATGTGGTGCTGAGGATCGAACCCGGGCCGCACGCATGACAGGCGAGCGTGCTACTGCTTGAGCCACATCCCCAGCCCTGTATTTGCTTCTTAATGGATGAAATATTCTATATATGTCTGTTAGGCCTAACTTATTGATTGCATTATTGAGTTCTGTAATTTCTTTGTTTAGTTTTTGTTTGGAAGATCTACCCAGTGGTGAGAGAGGTATGTTACAGTTACCCAGTATTATTGTGTGGTGGTCTATTTGATTCTTGAAATTGAGAAGAGTTTGTTTGATGTACATAGAAGCTCCATTGTTTGGGGCGTATATATTTATGATCATGATGTCTTGTTGATGTATGATTCCCTTAAGCAGTTTGAAATGTCCTTTTTTGTCCCTTTTGACTAACTTTGGTTTGAAGTCCACTTTATCTGATATGAGGATGGAAATCCCTGCATGTTTATGCAGTCATGTGAGGGGTATGTTTCTTCCCATCCTTTCACCTTCAGTCTGTGGATGTCTCTTCCTATGAGATGAGTCTCTTGAAAGCAGCACATTGTTGAGTCTTTCCTTTTTTTTCCAACCTGCTGGTCTATGTCTTTTGATTGATGAATCTAGGCCATTACCATTCAGGGTTATTATTGAGACATGATTTGTATTCCCAATTATTTTGGTTTAGTTTTGCTTTTTTAACTTGATTTGGTTTCTCTTTGATTGGCTTTTCCTTTAGTGTTCATCTTTGTTGATTTTAATTGTTGTTTTTCATTTCCTCCTCTTGGAATATTTTGCTAAGGATGTTCTATAGTGCAAACTTTCTAGTTGTAAATTCTTTTAACTTTTGTTTATCACAGAAGGTTTTCATTTCATTATCAAATCTGAAGCTTAATTTTGCTGGATGTAAGATTTCTTGGTTGGCATCCATTTTCTTTCAGAGCTTGGTATATGTTATTCTAGGACTTCCTATCTTTGAGGGTCTGGGTCGAGAAATATGCTCAGACCCAAATTGGTTTCCTTCTGTATGTAATCTGATACTTTTCTCTCATAGTCTTTAAAATTCTATCCTTATTCTGTATACTAGGGCATTTTCACTATAATGTGCCTTGGTGTGGATCTGATGTAATTTTGTACTTTTGGCACATGACTGATTTTTACAATCTTATACAGACTTTAGTACAAACTTATACAGACCTTAGTAAATCAATCAGATATCTAACAAAAGTACTCATGAATGAGTAATCCCATATCAAATTTACTTTACTTATTTATCAAAATATTAGACAAATGTATTGAACAGTGTAAACCATTTTTTTGTTGAAGGAAAAGTCCTAGAACCAAGGCATATTAGACATTTTATAGACATTAATATTTTATGAGTTTTTTGAACACCTAGAAAAACTTGTAAGCTTAAATTTAAAGACATTTATTTTTATCTGTTTATCCAATTTAAATTGAACCATTTAAATCACATGAATTAAAGATCTTTGGATCCATTTTTTTTTAAATTTGTTTTTATGAGCGCTCCTTATATATGTGAATTTGTATATCATATATATGATATACGGACATATGTATATATAGACATACAACACATAACAAAAGTGTGCACACATAACAATAGTAAAGGCCTTAGTAGCTTTTCGCAGGTGAAATCTCCATTGCAGTTTCAAAAACTCCACAGTTGGTCAAAGATAGAACTGATCAGAAAAACATTAACCTAGGTCTGTAGGATCAAAATCATGAGCTCAAAAAAATACAGAATCTAAGGAAAAAACAAGAGTCCTAGAAAAAAATACTGGCCACTAATTAGTAAATACCATACAATTTACTTTTTTTTTTTTTTTCCTTAGGCCTCAGATCAGTCTCCTACTGAGCTTGCAGGCTTCTTTCATTTGCATTTCAACATAAGTCCTGGCTGAGGTCTGAAGGAGCAGGGAAAAACTGCTATTTTGAGCAGACACCTCAGGCCTAAGGTATTTTAACCATAAGTCATAATTTTCAGGTTCAGATGTTGAAAATTATGATACAAGTTTAAGATACAATTCACAAAATTTTATATCTTTACATCTTGTTTTGTCAACAGATACCATACTATGATTTACTATCCTTGTCCAAATTAATGCACTGGTACACACAGTGACATTTTTCCAGGCTACCCAATTCAAAATTGGTGAAAAAAAAGACTGAATGACTGGGAAGTTACTTACCAACTTGGAAGGTAGAGTTTTTTAGTTTTCCATCCTAAGTATTTAAGTTCTCTGGCATGAATTATCTGAAATCATAAACTAAACAATTACCTAAACCCAACTTTTAACTGCAGCATTGTGCAATGCATCAAAAACCCATTCAGATACCAGATTGTTACAATAAAACATTATCTGTTAGACACACATTCAGCCAAGATCATTCCCCAGAAACAATTTATAATATCAACACACTATTGCACATGTCTTAAAGGGTCAGAAACAAAGACACAGGACAGACAGAGAGGAGCTCCAGACTATGGCTGACAGACAGAAACCTTTAAAACAGAGCAGATAAGAGAAAAATCTCCTACACCAGTGGCACCATAGATGTCCCCACAAGAGGACCAGATGTTTTCACAGAGGGCCAACCTGAAATGTAAAATCAAGGGTCTCAATGGTGATTTTACTGCATTTAGTGTCCCCTTTTTCTTTTTCTCTTTTTTTTAAGAAGACAGAGGTGGCATAATCCTTACAGTACAGGGAAGGAAAGAGGGAATTCCCCGAAGCAACAGGGCTTCGGCAGCTGCTGGGAGTCCCTCAGTCCCTCCTTTTACTTACAGGATTAGCTCCTCTGGTTAGGTTCCACCCCAGGCACACTCCATCTCCTAACATTTCAGTAGTCAGTTCTCAAAAAGTTCTGGGGGGGGAGTGGTATCAAAATTTGTAACTGAAAGTTCGGTTCCTGACCTTAGAGCCAATTAATGCCAATTTAATAATGAGGACAGGGTTTTGAGAAAAAGAAAAAGGGAGTTTTATTGCTTTGCTAACAAGGAGAAACACCGGGGACTCTGCCCAAAGGTTGTGACTCTCTTGATCTGGAGGGACAGGGGTTTTAAAGGAGTCTCACTTGTTAACCTGGAGATACTCAGTTCTTAGGTCCCCAGCAGGCATTGCCCTCTGCAGTGGGTGTGCTCCAGCAGCCAGCCAGAAGCTTCTCTCCTCCTGCTTAACAAAGGGGGGTAAAGTTCATCGCAGTTCTTTAAAACACAGTCCAAAGGGGTGTCAGGCTGACTTGCTTTATTACCCATTTTCACGTCCAATATCCTTAAGTTTTCACCACAGAAATCACACAACAAAACACACAAAAACAAACAAACAAAAAACATATAGAACACAGAACAAAACACAAGAAAACAGAAACCCGGCGCCAAAACAGAAAAACAGAAGAGCAATGCAACGTCTTGCCAAAGCTCCGGGGTAGGAGCGCGTGCGTGCCCGTCGGCACCTCTCTACCCTTCCAGAGGAATTCCCTACAGAACAGAACAGAAGACAGAACGATTTCTCGTTACTGTCCAGACAGGAGTATATGTGAGCCTCACCAGGCCACCTCTCTGTCATCAGAAGAGATCTCCCTTAACCGGATACCAGATGTTATAAAGGCGCCACTTACCAATGGAGGCCTCCTCCCCCAGGTGCTTGCTGATAGTTTAGTGCGGCAGTTCACTGCAGTGCTCCGGGGACGAAGGCTCACTCCGAGGCCTTGGAACGTCTCAAGTTGCACACCCCTAGAGTGGCTCTCCAGCCCGGAGCCCTGGAGCGAAGGCCGGCTTCAGAATTTCCAGCAGTCTGCTCTTGTGATCTGGTCAGGCAGGGTCATCTTACTGGGGCCTCCAAAATGTTAGACCAGGACACAAGAAAAGACCACTGACTCCAATTAAAATCAAATTAAAGCAAGCTTATTATTTCGACCGGCCAGGCTGCTTCTCCCTCCCAAAACGGCGGGAACAAGACAGCACCCCACCTTTCCTACAGCCCAGCTTTATAGCCCAGAAAGTTACACAAAAAGGGGGGTTACAGATAACAGAACTCTGACAAGCATCACACTAATGGTAGTTTACAATTTTTTTTTTTTTTTGCTGGCCCCAACATCAGAATTTATGAGGACCATTAGAGCCTCAGAGAGGGTCGTTGTCTGGCCAGGGAAGGCCAATATTTATGAGGTGTCACTAAAGTTTCAGAGAGGGCTGCTATCTGGTCAGAGAGCCAGGCATGGGTGAGTTCAAGGCACGGGCAGGCATTCCAAGCAGGTTCAGAATTTGCAGTAATTTATAGTAAAGCCGAAATTAGCTTTTCATGGTTTTGTGGCAAGATGGCCAATTTTAAGAAAAGATCAGGTTGGGTCTATCAGTCTCTCCAAGACTCTATTTGGCCAGGTTATTGTATATTTAAAAATCTTGCCAGCATTCTTTTTGTTTTCACCAGTATTTTCACCTGTTACCAAAAGCTTGGTCCTTGTACCCAATGCCAATAACAAAGACATGTTTTTGTTGTTGTTGTTGTTGTTTTGTTTTGTTTGGGGGGGAGAGAAGTTTTCTTGCTTTGCTCGCAAAGGAGAAACACAGGGGACTCATCCCAGAGGCTGTGATTCTGCCCACCAGGGAGAAAAGTGGGGTTTTAAAGAGGTGATGCAGTGGTGTTCCCTGTCTGTAGTTGTCATTCACTTGTTAATTTAGGATATTTTCCTTTCTGAAATCTTCTGGTGCCATTCACAAAAGTCTGGATTACTTCTTCCTATGCTGGGTATGTGCTAAAGGACCCATAACTCTGCCTAATATGGGGAAGAAAGGTAATTCTGTTTCCTCTAAGATTAGGGAGTGGGGATACTAGGGAGGAGCAGAGAGAGGAAGAGAAACTGCTAAGCTCGAATTCGGGACCCCCAAAGACTACCAGAGACCAAGATCCATGTAAGCAGCAAAGAGGTGTTTATTGTGAGCTAGCTCGGTCCTCTGCACGCGCGCGCACACACAGCAACTGGTGACACTGAGAGGCCCCGAGCCCAGGGTTTGCAGCAATTTTATACATTCTTTGGAGAAGGCAGGGACCCCCACATACATCATAGCATCTCCTAGCAAATCATCACACACCGCAGGAAAATCAAATAACAACTCTAAAACAGGATTAGCACATTCACTGGCAGGAACAAGTTGGGTAGGGGTGATTGGTCAGTACAAAAGGGGTATTCATTTGAACTGATTGGTTTAAGCCAAGAGGGGTGTTCATGCTGAATTACATGGTTTCCCAACACCATAAACTACTGGGAGGGTCATCTGGCATCCCAGGTATTTCCCTGTCTCATGCTGATTGGTGGCTGCTAGGGGGTTGCTATGGATCCCCACCTAGCCTGACTGAGTCAGGGACACCTGGCGCAGCAGATCTCTCCTGTTATTTATTTATTTTTTAATAATTTTTTTAAACCTTTTTTTTTTTTTTTGAGAGAGAGAGAGAGAGAGAACTTTTAATATTTATTTTTTAGTTTTCGGCGGACACAACATCTTTGTTTTTTTTTGTATGTGGTGCTGAGTAGCACGCATGCCAGGCGAGCGTGCAACTGCTTGAGCCACATCCCCAGCCCTCTCCTGTTATTTGTAGATAAACAATTTAGCAGGGTGGGAATGTGCCTAGGAGCGCTCTGTGGGTCTGTCCAAGGACAAAGATCATGTCCCTTCCTTGGACAGGCTTTGCTCTGAGATAGAGGCTGGTTTTTTAAAACATGACCTTTGTTAAAATGAGTTGCCATGACAGAGCAGCAAGGGCTATATTCAAGGCATAAGGTGGACCAGTGTTACAAACCCAGGGCTCCAGCATGCCAGGCAAGAATTCTGCCACCAAGTTACATCTCCAACCCTTCTTTTAAAATTATATTTTGAGGGCTGGGGTTGTGGCTGGGGTAGAGTGCTTACTTCACACACATAAGGCCCTGGGTTCGATCCTCAGCATCACATAAAAAAATAAGTGATTAAAAATAAAGATATTGTGTCCATCTACAACTTAAAAAACATTTAAAATAAAATAAAATTATATTTTGAGACAGGTCCTCACTTATTTGCTGAGGTAGACCTTGAACTTGAGATCCTCCTGTCTCAGCCTCCTGAGTCACTGGGATTAAGAGTATACACCACACGTGGGTTTTGTGCAGTTGGAGGCTAGAGTTTTTAAACAGCCTATTGTCTGTGTTAAAAACAAACAAACAAAAAGAACTTCACTAGGAAAGGTCACTCAAAATAACTAAATGGTGAATAGACTTTAAAATGGATCCACCACCCACAGGATGCCTCCCCTTGACACTGAATTAAACACCTTCTCAAACAGTTATCCCTTCTTTTCTACATTTGTGTCTCCAAATAGATGCTGAATTCCATGAGCAGAGCAGTATCTTTGCCAAAAGCTGGGTCCTTGTCCCTGATGCCAATTCAATAATGAGGACATGGTTTGGGGAAAAAAGAAAAAGGATTATTGCTTTGCTGGCAAAAGAGAAACATAGAGGACTCTTGTCCCAGAGGCTGTGATTCTGCCCATCAGCAGGAACCCCAGGGCTTTTAAAGAGGTGATTTAAAGGCTGCATTCCATGTTCTCTGGAGTTATAATTCACTTGCTAATTTGGGAGATAGTCATTTCTGAGATCTTCTGTTGCCCTTCCCAAAGTCTGGATTACTCTATTTTATGTTGGGTGTGTTCTTCAGGACAGAAGACTCTGCCTAGGATGGGGAAGAAAGGTAGTCCAGTTTCCTCTGAGATTAGGGAGGAGGGGGGAAAGACGAAGAGAAAGAAACCTGTCCATTTAAAAAATAAGTTGCGGGGCTGGGATTGTGGCTCAGCGGTAGAGCGCTCCCCTAGCATGGGCAGGACCCGGGTTCGATCCTCAGCACCACATAAAAATAATAGCATTGTGTTGTGTCCATCTACACCTAGTAAAATAAATATTAAAAATAAATAAATAAGTTGCAGTGGCAGAGCAGCAACGGTTATATTCAAAGCAGGAAGAGGATCACTGTTACATTTTTCCCATGACAAATTCATCTAGTTCTCACTCTTCTTTGACCCTGTGGTGATGGGGGGCTCCAGCCATAACTTCAACTGGCCCTTCCAGAAGTTCCTTTGGTTCAGACCTCCTGCTTCTAGGTTCCCATTTCCTTAAGTAATGGAAGAGTCAGAGAGAGCCTTCCCCCAACCCCTTGGGGGGCTGGAGATGGAGCACAGGACCGAGTGCACCACTCTACCACTGAGCTATACCCCCAGCACTCTTTGTTTTATTTTGAAACAGGATCTCACCAAGTTACCCAGGTTGGCCTTGAATTTGCAATCCTCCTGCCCCAGCCTCCCAAGTAGCTGGAATTATAGGTGTGCACCACCACACCCAGCAGCAGGAAACTTCTTGCCTTTTCAGATTCAAAGAGGATTGTCTCAAGTATTCCATTGCACAGATTTTGGAAAACCCAGTGCTCTAAAACTTCTGCAAATTCCCAGGAGAGGAAAGTTCTGGGTACCTCTTGTTCTGACCTTCTGCTTCTGTGGAGTAGCTCAGTATATGGTTCACTCACATGTCAGACTGGGTCATTTTTTGTTTTGTTTTGTTTTCTATAAATTCACTTTGACATATCTTTGTGTGTAGCACATTTTACTTTTACTAAAAACTCAGGCAGATGGGAAATTTACATCACAGAAAATGAGGCATCTTAAAATTGAACATTAGCTGTCCTTCAGAGCCTCCTTGGACACATTCTAGAAAACATCCCTCAGCCATTTCTGCTGTTTTCTGCCAGGTTATATAATCTTCTCTAATCTTGTTGCCTTTTTTCTTCTTGCTTTTTTTCCTCTCTCTGGAGAAAGAAAAAAAAAAAAAAAAAAAACACCAAGTGCACACGCACACACACATTCTCTCCTTTTTTCTTTCTCTCTCACAAATAAATTTTTTCCTGTGTTTTCCAGGTCTCCCTTACATATTCAAGAACCATACTGAAGTTTTGAAATTTCCATTCTAAGGGAGAGCTCTTAAATTCTAGAAACCCCCCCCCCCCATCTCTAGCCTTTGCCTGGGTATTAGTAGGGGACTGTGGTGATGGGTTAGTTTTCTAGTTACTGGCTCCCAGTTTTCCCATCTGTGAAATGAAGAGGGGACAGCACTTTGCTTCATAGAATTGAAGTGAAAATGTGCCCTGACATAGTGTTTGGCACATACCACATAGAGCAATGTTGCCTATTCTTGATTATTCATTTTTTCCTGCCTAGCTAGAGCCTGTTTCAACATTTAGGCCCTGGTTGAGTGCCAGTACCCCAAGGAGACTTTTGTGAGCTTTCCCAGCCAGAACTCATCACTTCCCCTTGGGATTCTTTGGATGTTGTTGTTTTGCTTTTGTTTCAGTATCAGGGATTTTTGAACCCAGAACTTCACACATGCTAGGTAACTGCTCTACCACTGAGCTACATTCCAGCTCTTTTAAATTTTTATTTTGAGACAAGGTCTTGTCAAGTTGCTCAGGCTGGACTTGAACTGGAGGTCCTCCTGCCTCAACCTCTGGAGTCTGGGATTACAGGGATGTGCCTTTGTTCCCAGCTTTCCTCCTGGAATTCTTGTGGCACTGGGTTTACATTCCTTTTTGATAAAGAGGAATGTAACAATGAGTAAGATCAACCTCTAAATGAGTTTATAATTTGGAGGGAAAGTGGATATGGGCATATAGACAAGGGAAATGATCTTAGGAAGCCAAGGATGGGTGGAGAAAAGAAGAGGGAGAAGGTAAATATCAGTTTCAAGGTATTAATTCAAAATCAGCAATGTAAATGCCAGCCCAGAATACTACTAATGCCAGCTCTTCAATTTTTTTTCACCAATTAAAAATTTACCAGGTACAGTTTTATTCCATGTGGATTATTTCAACATGTGTGTGTCCAATAAGGTCCATTCAGGGAGGTAGAACCACTGTGAATTATGGTATAAGGAATTTATCACAGAAAATGTATTTGGGGAGGTGGTAAAGGTCTGGAAAAGGAAGTTGAAGAATCAGAAATAAGTCACTAACCAGCCATGGCTTGCAGGGAAATCTGGAACCCAGTCACATCCAGGCGGCTGGCTCTTCATGACTGCCGCCCCTGTGAGTTCTCACAGCATTTGCTGGCCGTCCTGGGGTTGCTGTTGTTGGCAGAGCTGGTGAATGGAAAAGACAGCAGGACCAGGAATGGGGAAGGATAAGGGCCAACTGGAACCTACTGGCATGTCTGTGGTCTGTCTCACCACCTCTCACCAGCAACCTCTAGAGCCCAGTCTCTAAATCTCAAACAAGTTCACTTTGAGGCCAATTCAACCCAGAATCATACAAAGAAAGGAATTCTAGGAAACACTGGTCCCAGTATAACAATCCCAGCATGACATTCATTATGAATCTCATGTTCATTGCAGATTGGGAAAGAGACTGGTCATTTATATCTGTTTCAGGGAACAAAGAGTAAACAATATTAAGAGGGCAAAATTTTAGAATCTGGATGAATGGCAGGGTCAAAATTTCAGACTTATATATGTGGACGTATGATCTAAAAAAGAGATAGTTCTGTTGAACAGCGGGAAAGAGCAATCTTTTCAAATAAATGGTGCTGAGCCAAATGGTTGTCCAAATGGAATAACATTAATCTTGACCCCTACCTCACAACATACATAAATATGGCCTCCAAGCACATTATAGATCTAAATGTGAAGACAAAAGAGTAAATCTTCTCAATGACAAAATGTGAGACTATTTTCATGCCTTTGACATTAGGTAAGGTTTCTTAAATAGGACACAAAAAGCACTAATCCTTTTTGGAGAAGATGTAGGAAAATTGTAAAATCTAATTGTTGGATGGAATAGAAATTAATTCAACCACTTGAAAAATGGTTCAATAGCACTTACAAAAGTTGAACATGTCCATACCTTATGTTCCAGGTATTTTATTTCTCCATATGTACCCAATATAAATGTGTACATAGGTATACCAAACACTTATATAAAAATGTTCACAGCAGATATAATTATGGTCAAAATAAGGAAGCAAACTAAAAGTTCATCTACGGAATAGATTAATAAATTTGGTATATTTATACTATAGAACACATACCACAATGAAGATGAATAAATTACTGCTATATACAACAACATGAATGAATTTCACAATCATAACTTTGAGCAAAATAAGCCAGACACAAATGAAGCATTCTTCATGACTCTATACAAAATTAACAATTTGCAAAACTGAATTTATAATCTTAGAAGTTAGGATACTGGTTTCCTTTAGGTAATGGGGGTTAATGAAGAGGAGTTACAAGGGGGCTTCTAGAATGCTTGAACTATTCCATTCTTTTATCTGGAAGGTAAATAATTCATTCAACTGTACATGTATGCTATACACTTCTGTATGCTTCTCTATGTCAATTTTTAAAAAAATTTATTTAATCCCAGGTGTGGTGGTGCATACCTGTAATCCCAGCAACTCGGGAAGTTGAGGCAGGAGGATTCCAAGTTTGAGACCAGCCTCAGCAACTTTGTGAAACCCTGTTTCAAAATAAAAAGTGAAGGAAACTGGGGATGTGGTTCAGTGGTAAAGGGCCCTGGGTTCAATCCCTAGGACCATAAATATAAATTTATTTTAAAAATGCATTAAAAATGTTCTGTTTTATCCATCTAACGTCACCAATCATCACATCCAGTAGTCTCTTTCTCATTTCTCATTCTCTTTTAGCCCACCTACACTATTTCCTACCCCCATACACAGGAAATGTTTCCTCCCATAATTCCTCTGGCAACTTTATTACTCAATGAATATTTCTTGAGTATTCATCATGTGCCAATCGTTGGGCCAGGCAGAGTTTATCATAGTGAATAAACTTTATCATAGTGAATAAACATAGTGAATTCCTGTGGAGCTTCAGCTTCAGAGCAAAAAACCTTCTAGACCAGTGTTTCTTGTTTTTGTTTTTGTTTTTTGGTGCTAAAAATAGAACCCAGAGGGACTTTACCCCTAAGCACTTTGTAAGTGCTATTAAACAATTTTCCAGCAATTTCTTAAATCCAGAAATTTCTTAAATTTTATTTTGAGGCAGGTCTCACTAAGTTTCCAAGGCTGGCCTCAAACTTGTGATCCTCCTGCCTTGGCCTCCCAAGTCTCTGGGATTAAAGGTATACACGACCTTTACATGACCAATGAGGTAATTGATTCTTTTTTTTTTTTTTAATTTTTTTTTTTTTTGAGAGAGAGAAAGAGAGGGGCTGGGGATGTGGCTCAAGCGGTCGCGTGCTTGCCTTGTATGCATGCGGCCCGGGTTCGATCCTCAGCACCACATACAAACAAAGATGTTGTGTCTGCCGAAAACTAAAAAATAAATATTAAAAAAAAATTTTTTTTAAAGAAAGAGAGAGAGAATTTTTTTTAAATATTTATTTATTTATGTATTTATTTATTTTTAAGAGAGAGTGAGAAAGGAGAGAGAGAGAGAGAATTTTTAATATTTATTTTTTAGTTGGCGGACACAGCATCTTTGTCTGTATGTGGTGCTGAGGATCAAACCCGGGCCGCACGCATGCCAGGCGAGTACGCTACTGCTTGAGCCACATCCCCAGCCCGGTAATGGATTCTTAACTGACTTTTCTTTTTACCTCCTACAATTTAGGCCTTCCAAAGAACTAGATTTAAACCTACTTCTCAAAATCGACTGTTTTTGCCCCTTTAATGACTCTATCACTTCCCACAATATCCCTGGGTAAAACCTCAGCATCATCTGTCAACTTCCTCCACCCCACATTCAAAGATCCATTGCAACTGGCCCATTTCTACCTCCAAAATGTGCTCATCCACCCCCCACTTTTTTGTGCTCTGGAGTTTCCCTCCTCCCTCTGTTGCAATGGCCTCCTCACTTAGGATCCATTTGAAGACACTAAGTCACTCAGAGCAAAACTCAGACTCAAGTGACTAGCTAATTGTTGAAGAATCTGGTGAAGATAACGGAAACAGAGTTTCCAGGAACAGCCCCCAACTCTTGGAATCCTACTGTCTCCATCAAAAACTGGAAAGCTACCACTGCCACTGCAGAAGTCTCTGAATCAACAAGTGCCACCAGTACCACGCTGTTTCTGTACCTCCCATGCCAGCTGCAGAGATCCTCATCCAGAGGTACCTATGGAGAAGTGTGGGAGTCACAGTTTCTAGCTGCCAGACTTTATCAGTAAAGGTTAAAATGGACGCTGGGCAAGCCCGACTTGCAGGTCTCGGCACTTCCCTGCTCTTCCCTACCATTCCAATTTCATTCTCCTTCTTGCTGCTGAGCCTGATCATGTTGCTCCCTCGCTCAAAAGCCTGATGGTTAGTCCTCTCCAATGAATTAGGTTGAGTCACCTTGTCTGTCATTCAAGGTCCTCTGTGATCAGATGCCAACCTATTTTCCTGTTTATACCCTGTTCCACTCCTCTGATTTCCTCTACCCCAGCCATGCATCATTCCCCAAAGTATTCTGCTTTCTGCCACCGACTACTGCTTTCATGTATCCTCAACCCTTCCCACCATCTTCTCCCATTAAAATGTGAAATAGCTTTCTAACCCTATTCCAAAAGCCACTGCCTTTCCACTTCTCCCCTGATGCTCTTGACCAAAGGACCTAGCACTCCACCCAGAGCCAATCCTACCATATCAGGGAACCGTAAAGCACAGTGGCCCTTCCTATCTGTGGGTTCCACATCCACAAACTCAACCAACGGTGGATAAAGATATAAAATGTGTGTATGTACAGAACATACAGACTTTTTTCCTTGTCACTATTCCCTAAAAACTAGTATAATAGCTGGGTGTGGTGGTGCACCCTTATAATCACAGCAGCTTGGGAGGCTGAAGCAGGAGGATCACAAGTTCAAAGCCAGCCTCAGCAACTTGGCGAGGCCCTAAATAACTTAGTGAGACCCTGTCTCAACATAAAATATAAAAAAGGTCAGGGGATGTGGTTCAGTGGTTAAGAGCCCCTGTGTTCAATCCTGGTACCAAAAAAAAAAAAAAAAAACCCAAAACCAAAAAACCTGTTGTAACAACTATTTCCATATCATTTAAATTGCATTAGGTATTATAAGTCATCTAGGGGTGATTCAAAGTATTTGGGAAGATGTACATAGATTATATGCAAATATTACACATTTTATAGAAGGAACATGAGCATTTGAAGATTTTGGTATCCAAAGAGGACCAGGAATCCCCTAGGGATACCAAGAGACAACCAGAGTTATTCAGACATCATATCTAGAAACAAAAAGATGTGGGTTCAAGTCCTAGGTATGGCTGGGCAAGTGAGATATTTCTGAACTCAAAGCCTCAGTTTCTGCTCTGTAAACTGAAGATAATAATAGCAGCTACTTCACAGGTGGTTGGAAGGACTGGTTGAGATAAGCTGCTTTGCATCTCCTGTGTAGATGAGAGCTGCTATGAGTATTGTGTAATTTCTTGGCCACCTTCCCCCAACTGCTCAATGAATACTTGCATAATGAATGGATAAGCCAAAATACACAGCAACTTTGACCTTAGGTAATCCAAGGTCAAACCAAAGTGACCGTTGGTAGCTTCTCAGTAATAGGTCCCTGGGTGAGGTCAGATTAGGACACAGGTGTGAGTAAATAAAGTTGGTAGCTTCTCAGTAATAGGTCCCTGGGTAAGGTCAGATTAGGACACAGGTGTGAGTAAATAAAGTTTTCACTTGTTTTGTCAAGTCAAGGGGCTTATCAAGATAAGAGGCTTGCTTATCAAGTATTCTGGAGCACAAACCTACCATAGCAAGTTACCAGTGTTTCATGGATTGAAAACAGTTCAGGAAGCTGGGTGAGGTGGCACACACCAGTAATTCCAGTGGTTTGGGAGGCTGAGGCAGGAGGATTCCAAGTTCAAAGCCAGCTGCAGTAACTCAGCGAACCTTGTCTCAAAAAAAAAAAAAAAAAAAAAAGTATAAAAAGGTCTGAGGATGTGGTTTACTGGTTAGGCACCACTGGGTTCAATTCCTGGTACCAAAAAATTTTAAAATGCCTTTATTTGAAGGGTTCTTATCTCCATGCCGATAGAAGTAGCTTCCTAAACACAGACAATGGGAAGGAAGCAGGTCTCAGACCAGGAGCTTTCTCATCTGAGCCCAAGGGGAAAAAAATCATGCAATCTCAGATGCTGCTAGAGAAGTGTCTGTATGATAGGGCACAGACAGATGCGAATGGTGGGAACATGAGGTTAAGGGGGTAATTATATAAAATGGGCCTCTCTCTCATGCTTTCACTATTAAAAAGCAATTTACCTGTACCCTGCCTGGCTTAAGTCAACAGGATACGTCACATTCCTCAGCAAACTACCTGTTAACTGCAGGAGAAATTTAGGCCCTGAAATGACAGCAAGAAGAATACAAGTTACCCTGAAGGGGGGTGACTTTGTTATCCTTACACAGACCAGATCCTGGAATTTGGGGAGATAGGAATAATTCCCTCTGACCATAAAATCTGTAAGAGCAGGTTCCAATTAGAACTGCTAAAGATACATACTAAATTCATCATTGTAATTTTTTTCTGGAAAGAAGAATTCAACTAAGAACCAAGACAACTTGGATTTTTCTCTGTCATTTTTTCTTTCTTTCAATGAATGAAAAGAAAAAAAATTAAAGCCTTGAAGGACAAATATTAACAACTGAATTTACAAGGAAGTTTGGGCTATTTTAGGTTAAAAGCTCACTTTCCTATATTAAAAAGTTGCTTTTCTCAGAAAGCAAAATATGGCCTCTGTACTTGGTTTTGGACATATGGATGTGTGTGTTGTATTGAATGTGTTGGATGGGAAGAGAGTAGTGAAAAACTTGGATCATGTCCTTCAGGAAGATTCCAATTGCAGGCAACAGAAGTTAATGAATGCCATGACTTTAAAATTTGAACAAATAGCTAAGTTGAGGGTTTTTTTTGTTGTTGTTGTTGTTTCTTTTCTTTTTTTTGGTGATGCTGGGTATTGGACATAAGGTCTTATACATGGTACCACTGAGCCACATCCCAGCTCATGGCTGATGTTCTTAAATGTCTAGGCCCTCTTTGACCCTTCGATGAAAGCTATGTCCTCTAGGTTCTAGGGGAAATGTAGATACATACAATTTGGCATAATTTCAAGGAGTTAGTAAACCCAAGGTTAAGGCTCCACACTACTAGCCTGTGGTTGGCTACTTTTGGTCTTCAGAACAACCAAGTAGAAATGTATGGCAGAGGTAGCTCAGTGGTAGAGCACTTGTCTAGCATGTGTGAGATACTGGGTTCAATCCCAGCACTGCAGAAATTTAAAAAAGGAAGAAAAAAAAATCTATGATAGAGCAACCAAAAAGACTTATTAAAATATTAAACACAATGCTACCTTTGAAGAAAGGTTTGGAGTATGTATGTGTGTGTGCAAAAGCTCTTGAGTTTGCATCCTGCACTGTAATGTAACTAAATCAAATCAATCTGTGAAATTTGAAACTTGAGCCGAGGAAATCCAGCTTCTGTCAGCCTCCCTGTCCTCAGAATCAGCCTCTATCAGCCTGGAGCAGGAAATTTACAGAAACCCATTTGTTCCTGCAGAAGGACTGTGCTATGTGTTCTCCTGCAGGGACAGGAGAGTGGTGGGCAGACTGGCCAAAGTGTCCAGCCTGCTGGCTGTAGGACCAGCCTCTGTTGCCCCTTGCTGGAAGGCCTTAGGGTTTCTCTTACTTTAATTAATTAATTAATAATACTGAGGATTAAACCCCAGGGTGCTTTACCCCCCTCACCCACATCCACAGTTCTTTTTATTTTTTTATTTTGAGAGAGGGTCTTGCTAAGTTGTTGAGACTGTCCTTGAACTTGTGGTCCCCCTGCCTCAACCTCCTAAATCACTGGGATTACAGACATGTGCCACCAAATGAGGACACAGCCTTTCTATCCAGAGTAGCCCCCTTTTCCTCCTGTCCTCGGCTAGGAGTCAGGTGGCTTTGTACATGAAATACCAAAATTCATTTTGGTATTTCAAGTTTTGAATTTGATGCCTAGCAAAGGAAGAAAAATAGAGAAAATTTAACTAAGAAATGTGAACATTTTTAGAGCTGCTGCATCTCTTCCAGTGGATGCTAAATTCTGCTGGGTGGAGGTGACAAGCCACCAGCGTCTGGGAGCTGAGTTTTCTTGTCAGCAGCATCCTGAAATCTGCATAGTGGCCAAACCCCTGGAGAATGCAGCAGACATTTGGAGGAAATTTAATCCCTTCCAATGACCTAAAGTCAGATGTAGCCTTAAATATTTTATAAAAAAAATATTTACAAAAAAAAATTGTGACTTGGCAATAAATCACAGAATAGTACTCATTATGGTTGCTTGCTGACAGGGACAGCTGAAATAATGATCTCTCCTGGAATTATTTTCAGGCCATGAAAATAATTTTTTTTTTTTTAACCTAACCTATTCTGTAACGGCCAGGGGAAACCGAAGGGATCCTAAAGCACAATCAGCTCAACTCTGAAATACAGAGGCCTGAGGCAGCCCAGGTCTCTCTCACTCTGCTTATGTTGAAACAAGAAATATTAACATCACCATCCCTACAGCAACACAACTCTCCTTAAAAATGCCACTTCCATGGAGAAGGGTGGATCTTTATCTGTAGACAAGCTTCACTTCCTGGGCCTCCCCTGGAATCTTCTGCTTAAGTTCTTCTTCAGCATGCCTACTCTGTTTCAAAATTAAAAATAACAAAAAAATAGAAAGAAAGATTTCTGGGAAATGCACATAACACTCTTATGTCAACTCTCTGGTGAAAACATTCATTCCCCAAAACTATGCACCCAGATGGATCAAGGTCAAGATGACAGGTTATGGGCCCCATTGTACTAAATTTGGATGCCATGGCAGTTATAGTGACTCCCCTCTAGAGCAGTGGTTTTTCCAATTTGACCTTCACAGTCACCTTGAGGGCTAAGCACATAGACCACTCAGCCTGCTTCTCTATCTCCTCAATTTCTGATCAGAGTTCTAGGGTCCCAAAATTTGCATTTCTTTCTTTTTTCTTTTCAATTTTAGAGATTGAACCCCGGGGTACTTTACCACTGACTATATTCCCAGTTCAGTTTTTAAAAAATTTGAGGTAGGGTTTTTCTTTGTGATTCTCCTGCCTCAGTCTCAGGTAGCCGGTATCACCTCCATGTCTGATTAATATACAATTCCCTGGCAGTGGTTCCTCAACCTATCTGTCATCAAATTCACTTGGGAAACTTTTAAAAAATACATATCCTGGAGCTGGAACAGTAGCTCAGTAGTAAAGCATCTGCCTAGCATAGGCAAGATCCAATCCTCAGCACCACAAATAATAACAAATCTCAAAAAACATGTACAATACAGAAGACTAAAAATGTATTTTTTCTTGATATATATAGAGAACTCCTACAAACCAACAAGACCATTAACACAATAGAGAAAAAGAAAAAAGACATGAATAGGTGGTTCACACACTCATTAAGAAATTCAAAATATTTATAAATACATAAAATACAATTATTCCTGGATGTGGTGGTGTGTGCCTATAGTCCCAGCTGCTCAGGAAGCTAAGGTACAAAGATTGCTTAAATTCAGGAGTTCAGGCTTTGTAGCTGACATATGCTTTTTAGATGGCTGTTTGTTCATATCTTATATTCCCTTGGACATGTTCCCTTTGACCCAGTGATTTCACTGTTCTGAATTCAGTATAGCGATGTCTTAACACCTGTATGAAAATATATGCCTAGGCCCTGCTCAGTTCTACACCCCTATTGTCCCTGTGACTCCGGAGGCTGAGGCAGGAGGATTGTAAATTTGAGGCCAACCTGGAAAGTTCAGTAAGACCCTGTCTCTAATTAAAAATAAAAAGGGTCTGGGGATGTAGTTCAGTGATAGAGTACCCCTAGACTCAATCCTCAATACAGGGTGGGGCCGGAGGTGGGGCAGAGAAGACATTTGAATAAGAAGTTTGCAGCAGCTGTTGCTTAGAATGCCAAAACCCAGAACAATCCAAATGTTTATCAGTAAGGAGTGGGTTTGGGCTTGGAATGCAGTTCAGTGGCAGTACCGGGGGATGGAATCCAGGTCCTCTACCACTGAGTTACATTCCCAGCCCTTTCTGTTTTTTTTGTTTTTTTAATTTTCAGACAAGGTCTAGTTAAGTTCCTGAGGCTGGCCTCAAACTTACAATCCTCATGTCTCAGCCTCTGAAGTAGCTGGCATTATAAGCCTGTGGCATCATACCCAGCCAGGAATTTATGTTAAAAAAAAAAAAAAAAAGATGGGGACATGTCACAGGGACACAGGAGCCAAGTTAGAAGAGCTTCCAAGCTAGGGACAGTGTTGCATGCCTGAAATTCCAGCTACTCTAGAGGCTGGCCAGGAACACCAAGAATTTGAGGACAGCCTGGGCAATTAATGGGATCCTGTCTCAAAACAAAATTTTTTCAAAAAGCTGAAAATGCAGCTCAGAGGCAGAACACCCCTGGGTTCATTCAATCCCTAGTACCACAAAAAACCTCAAAAACCATAAAAGAGCTTCCAAAGGCCAACACTGGAATATTGGAGCAATAAATAACATGGTATTAGATTACAATGCAGAGTATAAAGTAAATATTCATGAATCCACATTGGTATATACAAATGATTGAAAAAATAAATAAAGGGAGGAGAGACACATCTTTCTTACAGAAGAATTCTAAAAATTAGAAATGATTTATGTAGATGTCTCCTCCAGGAAGGCTTAATTCCCACCTCCCCTTTGACGGTGGTTTTTTCTTCTTGACTTGCTTATTGTTGGGGAAGGAGAGGGAGTGAGAAATGATTAGGAAGATTGGCGATCAAGGTTAGCTGCAAAACCAGCCTCTACCTCAGAGCAAAGCCTGTCCAAGGAAGGGACATCACCTTTGTCCTTGGAAAGACCCACAGAGCACTCCTAGGCACATCCCCACCCTGCTAAGTGGTTTATCTACAAATAACAGGAGAGATCTGTTGGGCCAGGTGTTCCTGACTCAGTCAGGCTAGGTGGGGATCCATAGCAGCCCCCTAGCAGCCACCAATCAGCATGAGACAGGGAAATACCTGGGATGCCAGATGACCCTCCCAGTAGTTTATGGTGGTTGATAACATGTTGAGAAACCATGTAGTTCAGCATGAACACCCCTCTTGGCTTAAACCAATCCGTTCAAATGAATACCCCTTTTGTAATAACCAATCACCCCTCCCCAACTTGTTCCTGCCAGTGAATGTGCTAATCATGTTTTAGAGTTGTTATTTGATTTTCCTGCGGTGTGTGATGATTTGCTAGGAGATGCTATGATGTATGTGGGGGTCCCTGCCTTCTCCAAAGAATGTATAAAACTGCTGCAAACCCTGGGCTCGGGGCCTCTCAGTGTCTCCAGTTGCTGTGTGTGCGTGGAGGACCGAGCTAGCTCACAATAAACACCTCTTTGCTGTTTACATCGATCTTGGTCTCTGGTGGTCTTTTGGGGGTCCCGAATTTGAGCATAACAAGCCTCATGTGATAAGTCATGTTGATAGTATTTGGGGTGAGGGGTATCCTGGGGATTGAACCCAAAGGTGCTTTGTTATGAGCTACATCCACAGCCCTTTTAGTTTCCTTTTGTTGTTGTTTTGAGACAGGATCTCACTAAGTTGCTTAGGGTCTTGATAAATGGCAGAGGCTGGCCTTGAACTTGGATCCTCCTGCCTTAACCTCCCTCTATGCTGGGATTACAGGTGTGGGCCACTGCACCCAGCAATAGTGTGTACTTTTCTGTACTATTCTTCCCCTGATCATAACCCCAGTCTAACAATGAGAAAAATGCCTGATGAATCTAAATAGAGGAACATTCAACAAGACATCTGACAAGGACTCTCTAAAACTATCAAGGTCAAACTGTCAAGCAAAGAAACACTAGGAGACTATCCCAGACCAGAGGAAACCAAAAAGATATGATGATCAAATGTAATGCAGTATTCTGGGTGGGATCCTGGAAAGGAAAAAGATATTAGTGGAAGAACTCGTGAAATCCAAATAAAGTATACAATTTACTTAATAATTATATTCAAAACCAAAACTCCAGGAAATTCTTGAGTCACCTGCTTGGCTCCAGGCTGCTGTGAAGCACTTTGGCCACCACTGGAGAGAGTAGAGATTCTCAAACTTTGGTGCCAGTAAAATTCCCCAGAGGAGTTGTTAGTCCAATAGGCCCCCTTGTGAGATTCTCATCAGTCCCATGGTGAACTTGGGGATGTACCTTTTTTTTTTTTTTTTTAAGAGAATCAAATTTGTAATTTGGTCATTTCCTGCATTTGATGTATGCTACTTTGGTTGGGCCCTGGGGATTAAGTCCAGGGGCACTTTTTGTTTTTTATTTTGCAGCAGGGTCTCACTAAATTGCCAAGGATCTTGCTAAATTGCTGAGGCTGTTCTCAGACTCAAGATCCTCCAGTCTCAGCCTCCCAAACCACTGGGATTACCCATGTGCGCCACTGCTCCCAGCTTGATGTACTCTTTTTTTTTTTTTTTTTTTTTTACTAACCTCTTAATTCTTTTTTTATTAGTTGCTCATAACAATAAATGATCTTGACATATCATTCATTTGAATCAAATAGGGTACAATTTCTCATTTTTCCAAGTGTACAGGTTGCAGAATCATATTGGTTATACAGCCACTTAATTTTTTTAATATTTATTTTTTAGTTGGACACAATACCTTTATTTTATTTATTTATTTTTATGTGTTGCTGAAGATTGAACCCAGGGCTTCACACGTTCTAGGCAAGTGCTCTACAACTGAGCCACAACCCCAGCCCCCTAAACTCTTAATTCTTGATTCAGTTTTTTTCTTTCTCTCCATTTGTACCTCTATCTCTGTCCCCCCCCCAAAAGAGATTGAATTTTATCAATTTATCAAAATCAAGAATTTTCAGACACTTGTGCAATTACCTAGAAAAAGTTAATTGCCTTATATAGTCAGTTCTACATTATCTTCTCATTATGATTCTCACAAGGGAAAAATCATGGAAAAACAATGAAAAGATTGAAAACAGGAACAGGATTGGAGGGGACTTTCAAATGGTTTATACTTATGACAACCTAAAAGATCATTGGGGCTTATTTAAAATTTGTGCTTATACCAGAACTTCACAGACTCTACAAATGTTAGGATACGGTTTGACGTTTCTCCACCACCAAAGCCTGGAGTTCAAGCAAAATGCCCACAGATAAGAAAGAAAGGACCTCAGAAGTGTTTTAAAGAATGAATCAAGGTTAAAGAGAACAAGATGCACTCTTCAGACTGGTGGGAGTGGGTGTGGGTGCGGGAAAGTGCAAATGTTTCCCAAGTCACTTGGGAATAAGGTGATTTTAATATTTTAAAAAATAATGTTTTAATGTCCAATACATTTGGACATTATAAATTAAGAGTTTATAATGTGAGGCCCTGGGTTCAATCTTCAGCACCACATAAAAATAAATAAATGAAATAAAGGTTTTTTTTTTTTTATTGGTCGTTCATAACATTACATAGTTCTTAATACATCATATTACACGGTTTGATTCAAGTGGGTTATGAACTCCCGCTTTTACCCCGTATACACATTGCTGTATCACATCAGTTACCCTTCCATTGATTGACATATTGCCTTTCTAGTGTCTGATGTATTCTGCTGTCTGTCCTATTGTCTACTATCCCCCCTCCCCTCCCCTCCCCTCCCCTCCCCTTTTCTCTCTCTACCCCTTCTACTGTAAATCATGTCTTCCATTTGTATTCTCTTGACTTACCCCTCCTTACCTCTTATATGACATTTTGTATAACCCTGATTGATGTACTCTTCAATGACATTCTTAGCCTGGGATTCTCTGTCATAGTCCTTAACTACCACACAATTGCAACTGACCACTCTAGTAGATTTTCCATCTCTGCCCACGCCTATCATTCCGATAGTTTCTTGTCATCATCAACCTTAATTAGACTCATTTGGTATTCAGCTCAAAGGACTTTCACCAGCTTGTTACACATAGGCTGTTACAATGAGATGCAAGCACACAAAGAAGAGCTTGGTGCTTGTCCAAGACGGGCAGCTTTGAGGATTCCATGTGCGAGGCCATTGTGAAAGGTGCCTTTCAGAGCCTCTCATAAAGCAGTGTTAAGGTCCTGACACCACCAGCAGCATTGCCTTCCTCCGTCATGGCTGTGGGTTCCAGGTAGAGCTGAATCTTTTTGGGGGGAAGGGTAACCAGGCATTGAACTCAAGGGCACTCAATCACTGAGCCACATCCCCAGCCCTATTTTGTATTTTATTTAGAGAAAGGGTCTCTCTGAGTTGCTTAGTGCCTCACTTTTGCTGAGGCTGGCTTTGAACTTGGGATCCTCCTGCCTCAGCCTCCCAAGCCACTGGGCTTACAGGTGTGCGCCACCATGCCTGGCTGGAGCTGAATCTTGAATGTAACTGAGTCTTTGCCTCCTCCTGACTGGGCAAAAGCTGGAAAAATGAGTATACACTGTTTTTGATTTTTGGTTTGTTTGTTTTGCACACAGGGATGCTCTACCACTGAGCTACACCCCCAGCCCTTTTTTATTCTTATTTTGAGTCAGGGTATCACTAAGTTGCCCAGGCTATCCTTGAACTTGCAATCTTCCTGCCTCAGCCTCCTGAGTCATGGGGATTACAGGCTTGTACTGCTGAGACCAACAGGACATGCATTGTTAATAAATTCTACTAGGGGTTCTGAGATGTCATATTTTGAACACACTGTACTGGAAACCAAAATCTGATATTCTACTCATAATTACTATACCCATCAATAAGATGTGAGTTCCCCTGGAACAAAAATCTGAAGATAGAAAGAGCATGAACTTCCATTTATTATGTAACATCTCCAGTCTATTTGGGGCACTCAATGAGTTTCTTAATAGAATTCTTACACCATCTGACATGTGATCAGTGTGAAATGAACAAATACTGAAAATAAGGAATTAATAGGAAACCTGCTGACACATTGTTCCTTCTGATCATCCTGATCTAATAGGACCAGAAGAATCTATTTCCTTTGGCATTCAATTCTTTTATTTTACAATATAGGCATAATGATACCCGTAAATTTGCTTGCAGAATTAGAGCCATTTCAGAGTGTTGTGTACTTCTTCCAGGGGAATCCCAAGTTCTCATTCTTCATGTTCTCCCTGCTCACAGTTCCTCTCCCTAGGATTCTCCCCAAACCAGTCTACAATCCCCACTCCACCCCAAAATACACACTCCTGGTTCAATCTGACCTTAGTCTTTGCTGAAGGATTGTTTCCTTGCCCTGTCTCTGCTACTGGTAAGGACTCCTTCAGCCTGCTCCCAGAGGGCACTGTCCTTCTCCATCAGGCTCCCAGAACCTGCATTCTGCATCTTTCCATTCCCGCTAAAATAAACTCTGTGTTGATAGGAAATATATCTGTCACATTTTTCACTGCCTGTCTAGCTCATGACATAGAGCATGGAGACATTAGGCGCTAAATATAAGAAAGCTATAAAAATGTTGAATGAGCCAGGTGCTGTGGCGCACACCTGTAATCCTTGCAACTTGGAAGGCTGAAAAAGGAGATTCACGAGTTCAAGGCCAGCCTCAGCAACTTAGCCAGACCCTGTCTCAAAATAAAAAATAAAAAGGGATAGAGAGTGGCTCAGTGGTAAAGTGTCCCTGGTTTCAGTCCTTAGTATCCCATCATCACCAAAAAAAGTGAAAGTTGAGAACTCTGAATGAGTCATTTCAGTTGTAGGAAATTGGGAAGGCTCAATGGAATATGTACCATTTCTTTCGGAAATTAAAAGATAATTTAATTTAATATGTAAATGAGAATGCATAAGACCACAGGAACTGTTGTTCCTCAACATAACCACATAATCATTCCAACAATATCATCATGACTTAATAAAAAGAGAACAGCATTCCTTTTCTGCTTTATTATTTTTAAATTTTGTATGCATACTATCTAGTGCTATTCTGCTCCATCCAAACTGGAGCCTCAGTCATTCCTTTGCCCCTTGTATCTATGCCGAGTATGATACCCATCTCCACCTTGGTTATAGATTGTCTAGGTATTAAGATGCTTGTGTTCAAGAACCCTTATTTTGCTTAATAATGGCCCCAAACACAAGAGCAGTAATGCTGGAAACTCAGAGATGTCAAAGAGAAGGCTTAAAGTGCCTCCTTTAAGGAAAAAAAGGTGGAAAGTTCTTCACTTTTACATTGTTGGGGGGACTGTAAATTATTACAACCACTATGGAAATCAGTATGGACGTTCCTCACAACACTAAGAATGAAACTGCCCCATGTCCCAGCTATACCACTCCTTGAAATTTATCCTAAAGTCATCATACTATAGTGATACAAGCATACCCATGTTTATAACAGCACAACACAGGATAGCCAAACTAAGGAAACAGCCTAGGTATCCATCAATGGATGAATGGATAAAAAAAAATGTGGTATATATACACAATGGAGTTTTATTCAGCCATAAAGAAAAGTGAAATTACGGCATTTGCAGGAAAATGGATGGAACTTAAGAACATCATGTTAAGTGAAATAAGCCAAACTCAGAAACTCAAGGGTCACATGTTTTCTCTCACATGTGGAAGGTAGAGAGGAAAAAGGGAAAGGAGGGAGGCAGATCTTATGAAAATTGATGGGAGATCAGGAGAGCAAAGGAGAAGGATTGGGGTGGAGATGGGGGGAGAGACAAATGAAAAGGGAAATACTGGGGGTGACATTGGCCAAATTATTTTGTTATATCCTGTGCATGTATTGCATGTATGAATATGTAACAATGAATTCCACCTTGATGTATAATTATAATGCAACAATAAAAAATATGGGGAAAAGGTAAAAAGTCTTGATTTAATAAGGAAAGAAAAGCATTGTGTGTGAGTTGCCAAGAATTTACAGGACATTTTGAGAGATGTACACATAATTTTTATTGTAGGATATTGTTATAATTTGTACTATTTTATTATTAGTGATGCTGTTAATCCATTACTGTGTCTACTTTTTTCTTTTTTCAGTACTAGGGATAGAACCCAGAGCCTCACATACACAAGGCAAGTGCCCTACCCCTGAACTACATTCTCAGCCCTTTTTAGACAACAGTGTGCTAAGTTACTGAGGCTGGGTTACAGGCATGCATTACCATGCCTGTAGCATACTCTTCCTATTTGCAGGGCCCAGGGGTACTAGGGATTGAATCAGGGGTGTTCTGTCACTAACTCATATTTTTAACCCTTTTAAAATTTTATTTTGTATTTTGAGACAGCGTCTTGCTAGGTTGCAGAGGCTAACCTCAAACTTGCAATCTTCCTGCCTCAGTCTCTGGAGTAGCTAGGATATAATCATGTGCCTTATGTGACTATAAGTAGTACTTAATTTTTAAATTAAACTTTATTATAGGTACATATGTATAGGAAAAATAACGTATAAATAGGATATGATACTAGCTGCAGTTTTAGGCATCTATTGGGGATAAGAAGGGGACTACTGTATACTTGTTTGCATATTCATCTACTGGACAAATATTCACTGAGCAGTTACTTTGCACCAAGTGATAGGCTGGGCACAGCAGATGCCAAGTGGATGAGAGATGAGCTTTTTCTTGAGGAGGTGGTGATAGGCTGTAAGTTGAGATACATGTCAACAAACCATTATATACAGAGGGTAGCAGCTGTGGGTGTAGGTCCAAAGTGATATGGGATCTCTTCAGTAGAAGGATGGCTAAGGTTGGAAAGGTGAGCTGAAACTCATGGAAGAGGTGATAGTGGGATTTGAGAGCAGGTAAAAGGTGTTTTTCTGCAGAACAACAGAGGAAAGTCCTGCAAACGGAGGGAACACCAGTAAACAAGGTCAGAAGCTTGAAACAGCATGACAAAGGACAGGTGGTCTCCCAGTCACTGCTGTCACCACAAAAGATATAAAGAGAATTGGCACAGCTCAGTGGTAGAGCACATGCTCAGGATGCACAAGGCCCTGGGTTCAACCTATGGTACCACCAAAATAAGTTAATAAATATAATTTGTCAAAAAAATTATGTAAGACGTGTGAAAAACTGAATAGAATTTTCTTGAAAATTACAAAGAAAAATTATAGAAATCAGGTACAGTGGTGCACAGCTGGAGTCCTAACCACCCTAGAGGCTGAGAGGAGGAGGGATCGCTTGAGCCTAGGAGTTTGAGACTAGTTTGGGCAACATAGTGAGATCCTGTCTAAAAAAAAAAAAAAAAGAAAAAAAGAAAGGAAGAATGAAAGAAAGAAAGAAGGAAGGAAGAGAAAGAAGTTATAGGGTGTAGTTAAGTGATAGAGCATCTATTTAGGATCTGCATTGCCCTGAGTTCAATCCCCAGTGCCAAAAATAAAATAAAATAACACAAAGCAAAAATTATCTATATTGTTATTATATAGGTAGTAATTGTGAGTCTGCTCTAATTTTTAGAACCAAAAAAACCAAAAAAAACAAAAAAAACCAACAACTGAATTTATGTTTTGGGGTGGTCTACTTTTCCCCAAAACCCTGTCCAGTGGCTCATTTGGCAGCTCTGCTGAAGGACTTCATTTTCCCCAGTGGCCTCCCTTAATCTTTTTTTGTCAGTATTTCTCTCTGGAAGACCTTGTTCTCAGCCTTGCCAATTTCTTCCTTTTTAGTTATTTTCTGGTTAACTCAGTGTTTGCCTATGATTCTACCATTTCTACATCATTTTCATCAACTGTCTGAAACCTGCACAAAGGTTATTTATATTATCTCAATTTTTGTGTCCCAAACTAAACAGAGATGCTTGGACAATGATTTTTTTTTTAAGAGAGTGAGAGAGAGAGAGAGAGAGAGAGAGAGAGAGAGAATTTTAATATTTATTTTTTAGTTATTGGCAGACACAACATCTTTGTTGGTATGTGGTGCTGAGGATCGAACCCGGGCCGCACGCACGCTAGGCGAGCGCGCTACGGCTTGAGCCACATCCCCAGCCCCAACTTGGACAATGATTACCAGCTCTGATGATACAGGAAAGAAAACTAAGTGTCCTCTCCTCTCAGTCATCAACACAGAATACAGGGGCCTACCCACCACCCCTTCAGATGCCAATTGCAAATCCTAGGGGGTTTTATGTGAACTTCAGACACACAGGCTGTAAATAGGGTCCCCCAGCCTCTTCCTCAATTTCCATTATTAGTTTCCTAGATTGGCTCACAGAACTTAAGGAATCCCAAAAATATGTTTTTATAAAGGGAATTAGAAAGGGTACCAATGAAAATGAGATGGAGAGATGGATGGGGCAAAATATGGGGTTAGGGGGACAGAGTGTCCACCTAGGAACCGCCAAGAGTCTAGCTATCCAGAGGCTCCCAGAACCCTGTTTCACTACATAGGCATGGATGATGACATTATTGGCCATTGGTGATTAACCCAACCTTTAGCCTCTCTGCCTTCCCCAGACTAATCCTGCCTTAATCTTCCCACTGTCCAATTTGCCTTCATGAAGCAACCTAGGGAATGACAGCCTTCAGTCAACTCATTAGTACGGAAGAACATATTTATCACTTTGGATACTTTAAGGACTTTAGAATGTGTATGTCAGGACCAAGTATATACAGTGGTCCTTCAATATCCCCAGAAGGATTGGTTCCAGGACCCTCAAGAGTCCCCAGATCCTCAGACACTTAGGATTCTTAGGAAAAATGGTATAGGGCCAGGCATGGTGATGAAGCCAGATTTAAAGTTAGGTAGCCAGTGTGGTTAGGTAAATCGGGTCTAATATCGAGTGAAATCTAAGATGGAGGCCATGCTGGGGATGACTCAGGGAAAACAGGACAACTCATGGAATGTTAATGAAGTCCTGAAGAGGCCCTAGGCCAAAGTCCACCTGGAAGAAGTATTAATGAATAGCCCCCAGCAGATTTGAAGATAGCCCATCACAAAGGAGTGATAATGAAGTCCTTCCTGCTCAGACCACTTCTTTGGCCCACCTGTGTCCCACCCCTCGGGCCTTCCAACCTACATTCCATCACTGAAAGAACTATAAAAAGGGGAGACAACAGCACTTCCACGGATTCCACCTTCTGGGTCCCCTTCTTCCTCCGGGAGAAGTCTTTTCTTCTGTCCTTTAATAAATTTCTAATCTCTACTCTGACCTTGCCTCGGCGTGCTTCTTTGGTGTTATTCTTCAACATCGGGGAAGCAAGGACTTGTCACCGGCCAACAGCGGTAACAGTGACACTTAGGAGGCTATTTAGGAGGCTGAGGCAGAAGGATCACTTGAGCTTAGGACTTTAAGGCCAGCCTGGGCAACTTAGCAAAACGTCATCTCAAAAAAAAAAAAAATTGCAAAAATAATTAAATGGTGCAGCATTTACATATAACTTATGCACATATCCCTATTATGGTTTGGCTATCAGGTACCTCCTCAATTGTGTATTAATGCAGGAATATTGAGAGGCAAAATGATTAGATTGTGAGAACTGTAAACTAATCAGTCCATTCCATTAGTCCTAGCTTGAATGGATTAACTAAGTGGTAACTGTGGGCAGGTGGGTTGAGGCTGGAAGAGGTGGGTCATTGGGGATGTGCCTTGGAAGGATGCATCTTCCCTTTGGCCCCTCTCCCTCTCTCTGTCATGAAGTGAGGAGCTTTCCTCAGCTGCTGCCCTTCCACCACGGTGTTCTGCCTCATCTCAGGCCCAAACCAATGGAGTAGGACCACCATGGACTAAATCTCTGAAACCATAAACCAAAATAAACTTTTCCTTCTCTAAGTGGGTCTTGTTGGGTACTTTTGTCATAGTCACATAAACCTGACTGACACATTCCCGTTATTTTATTTATTTTTGCAGTGCTGGAGATCAAACCTGGGAACTGTATGCTAGCCAAATGCTCTACTACCGAGCTACATCCCCAGCCCTGAATTTTTTAATTTTTATTTTTTATCTGAGGCTGGTTGAATCTGCAGATACGGAGGGCTCACTATATTTCACAATATCACACAGCTGAAGAAGAACTGCTAGAGTTCCATGTGGCTAAAGTATTGAACGTGAGGCAGGCACAGTGGGAAAACTCTTGACTTTTGCCAACCGGAGGTCTTCAGCTAGTAACTGCAACTTTCTGACTTTCAGATTCCTCATCATCTACCTTGAGGAAACTGTCACAGGAGTTCAACAAAACCACACAAGTGAGAAGAGCCGAACTTGTATCAGGAATATGACTGTCCCTCAGGAAATATTCATGTTCTTTCCCCACAATGCCTTGGATGTTCTGCATTACATTTTATTGATTGATCAACTTGTACACTGATCGATTTTTATCTTATCACGACTCTGTCAAATAAGTACAAAACCGCAGAGATGAACTTGTTATGCTGCAGGGGAATAAAGAGAGGAACTCTTTGTTGATTTTTAAGACAATGTTACCCAAGAAGTTAGTTTCCCATTGAATAGAGAGATAAAAGCTGAACAAGAATGCAGGACATTACATATGCAGAGGATGATACTGCTGAGACTAAACAGAGCTGGCTTCTGTGAGACATGCACAGACTTTTTATTCCAAGGCCATGGGATTCTGGAATTCATCCCTTCCTACATGTCATTTATTCTAAAGAAGTAAGTAAATTAGACAGTGAAACAGGAGAATCAGCCTGGCTCATTACAGCGACAAAATTGAATTTATAAATAAAAATAAGAAATGGAGCACATCCTGGAATCTTCTGAGAAATTATTGATAAATGTGGGACTGGATTGACAGCTCATCTGAAATGCAATTTTCTGTTTATTGTTCTCTAAAATCACTTCTGAATTCATGTTTTAATATATTTGTTTTTGGAATGTTTTATTTCCCTCAAGAATGAAGGGGTTCTTATTTGAAAATGAGCTAAGTGGTTTGCAACCATTTACAATGGAAATTTATATGCTGTGACAGTAGCCTAAATGTAACGTTTACCTTATATTATTCCAGTTACTTCAGAGGTACCTCAGAGACTAAATCTCACCAGCAAGTAAAGAATAAGGTCCTGGTATTCTTATGAGAAATTGAACAGTATAATGAAATTTGTTATCAAATCAGAATCTTAAGATCATGAACAGCATGAGGAAACAGATTTGAGATTTTGATCTTTGTGATTCATGTTCCAGCTATACAGTTACTACATAATAACAGTAACTCAAGAGAAATTGCCTGTCACATCTCTGAGGTGACTTTTCAGCTATTTTTCTTCAGGGTTAATTTCCTAGGTATAAGTTGCAAGGATGAATTATCACATTTAAAAAAGAAAAAAATGCTGATAAGCCATATATTAATCATATACACCCTTGGTAAAGTTGTAACCAAGAAATGGTCATGTAAGCATTAAAGGAATATTTAAGGAAACTATTGATTTGAGAACATTCATTTTGCAGAGCTGGACTAGATATAAACAATGAGGCCCATTTGGAAATCTAAATTTCTCAATATCACTTTCAGAAATGATCCACTTATCATCTGTTATTTCCAATTCCCCAATAGAAGAATTTTTGAATATATAAGGAAACTTCTATAAACACATTAAAAAGAAACTAACTCAACAACCAAGGACCTGAATCAGCAGTTCACCGAAATAGAAACACAAATAGCTTTTAAAAATGAAAAATGTTTAAATGAGGCAATTGTTAAAGGAAAAAAAAAAAGTTGTGTAAGAAATGCAATCTGACCCACAACTTGGATCAGCAACAAATAATATTTATGTAATATGAAAACCCTAAACGTAACTAGCTTACTGAACAAAATGGACTTGGGAAAGGAAGCTGCCAACCTCCTCGTCACCTTACTTTTGAGCCTCATTGATGAAATAACAGATAGTTTTTGTAGCTTTTCCAAGTATTTTTGGGTTATTAACGAATAGTCTCTCCCCCCACCCCAGGGTAATCCAGAGTTAATTTGATGTCAAAACATCCAGCTTTTATTCAATTTATACTTTTCCTCATCATAACTTAGACCTGACACAGGCTTCAAGTTTGCATGTTCAGGAAGCATACATACGGCTTCCAAATAAATTCAAGATTCCTAATTAAATATGAATTGTGAAAAACAACAAATACTTCTAGTAGAATCATGTCTCCAATAATATGTGAGATGTACTCATATTTTAAAGCATTTAGATTTAACTGGCCATCCAGTTATTTTCATTTGCTAAACCTGGTGACTCTAGGTATAGGGACAAAGTCACGTGTTCTATCTTGCTCACTGTGCTGCCCCCACTTATAGGCAGACATGGAAAGGGTAGAAATCAGAGGAAGAAAAGCTCTTGATTTGCATAGTTGTCATTTGCCCTGAGTTCCCTCTTGGAGTATCAGATGTCCAAAGCTGACTCAAGGGACCAGTCCCATCTCTGGGGGTGTTTTAGATTAGTGACCTGGACCATTGACAACTGTCTCCTCAGCACATAGCCTCTGGTGGTTCACTCTTTGTTGGAATCATTTTTCCCCCTTCCAGATGGTTCAGTTGGGTGGGGAACTTTTGATAGCAACCCAAGGGCAGCTTTCTTCCACAGCATCCAATCTAATTGCTGAGTGCAGTGGTGCACACCTGTAATCCCAGCAATTTTGGGGAGGTTGAAGCAGGAGGATCACAAGTTCAAAGCCAGGCTCAACAACTTGGCAAGGCTGTAAGCAACTTAGTGAGAACTTAACTCAAAATAAAAAAATAAAAAGGGCTGGGGATGTAGTTTAGTGGTTAAACACCCCTAGGTTCAATCCCTGGTTACAAAACAAACAAAATCCAATCTCATCCACAGAAAACCATGTCCTCACTCCCCACATCCTTGGAAATGTTCAAACTTGATCATTATTCTGCTCCCAGACAGGTTGCTCTGGCCAGCTTCTGGCCTTTGAATTTTCTTCCTTTCCTTCCTCCAAATTTCCAGGAACACCCATTAGTCTCTTGGAACCCCGTTCACTTGGTCTAGAACAAGTGGGAAGAGTCATTCTCCTAGCCAGCATTGGAGGCGGGGTGGGAAATATAACCCAGACGACCCTCTCCAAAGCAATCCTTGTTACTCACCCCTTCAACCCTCCGTTAATTCTTGGCCTTCTCTTTTTTATTTTTTTTTGTACCAGGATTGAACCCAGGGGCAATTGCCACTACACCACAGCCCAAGCCCTTTTTTATATTTTATTTAGAGACAGGGTCTCACTGAGTTATGGTCTTCTCTTTTATAGACTGAAGGTAGTTAGTGGCCAGAGCTGGAAAAATCACTCTGGGGCCATCTCATTGCAAATGCTACATGGATTGTCTAGAATCTCTGTTAGAATGTGGGGCTTCTTTTTACCTATTGTTCTCAGATTTAGAGTCTTAATTGAATTTCAAAGACTGAAAAAAATCTATTTTAAAAATCTATTATATAACTAAAAATGGTTATATAATCATATTGTGTAGATGATGAGAGGGGAAGTGTGTATGTGGGGCGTGGATGAGGGTGAGATAAACCAAGCTTCTCATTTATCGTAACAGGGAGGCAGAAGAGAGTATCTAATACTGACAAATCAAGAAGTAGCAGCATGGGGCTGGGGTTGTGGCTCAGTGGCAGAGTGCTTGCCTAGCATGGGTGAGGCACTGGGTTTGATTCTCAGCACCAAATATAAATTAATAAATAAAGATCCATCAACAACTAAAAATTTAAAAAAAAGAAAAGAAAGAAAGAAGTAGCAGCATAAGCACAACCTTAAAAATATGGAGCTAAATAGCAACAGAAGAGCCAAGTAGTTAGAAATGTTTGCCTTTAAATCCAGGCATGGTGACCCACACCTATAACCCCAGAGACTGCTGAAGCAGGAGGATCACAATTCCAGGCCAGCCTCAGCAACACAATTTAGCAAGACCCTATCTCAAAGCAAAAATAAAAAAGGACTGAGGTGTGACTCAGTGGTAGAATGACCCACTACAAAAGAGAGAGAGTAAGAAAGAAAGGGAAAGAAATAAAATCCTTGCCTTTAGGAAGTGAGACTGGGTGGGGGTTTTCAGATGAGACAAAGATAACTGATGTTTCTCAATATAAACTTTTAAATATTAATTTTGAGCACTGTATTATTTTGATCACAATAAAACTATTTAAATGACATTTTTTTCCAATACCACAAATAAAATATACAGTTATCAAAACGAATGAGATAGGGCGTGGGGGGGGTAGTTCAGTGGTAAAGCCCTTGCCTAGCATGCATGAGTCCCAGCAACAATCCCCAGCAACACTCCCCTCCCTCCCAAAAGTAGAAAAGAGGCAAAGGTATTACAATAACGATAGCTAACATGTACACAGTATTTGATGTGATCAGTTGTGGGTTTATATTAACTCATTTAATCTATGTATCTTACTTTCCTAGGGTTGCTGTAACAAAAGTACATCCAATTGGGTGGTTTAGAACCAGAGAATTCATTGTTCCATGCAGGTCTGCAAGCTAGAAGTCAGAAATCCAGGTGTTGGCCTATCCATGCTACCCCTGAAACCTTAGGGTAAAGACCCCTCCTGGCCTCTTTTAGATTCTGGTAGCTCCAGAGATTCCTTGACTTGTGGCCAGCATAACTCCAATCTTTAAGAGGAGTTCTTCCTGTGTGCATGTCTATATCTCTGTGCCCAATTCCTCTCTTTTATTATTTATTTTTTTATTTGTTTGTGGTGCTAGAGATTGGACCTAGGACCTATAGCATGTGCTAGGTAAGTGCTCTATCCCTGAGCCACATCCTCAGCCCTACCCCCCACCTCTTTTAAGGATATCAGTCATATTGAATTAGGGCTGACCCTAACAACTTCATTTTAATTTGATTACCTCTGTAAAGACCCTGTTTCCAAAAGAAGTCAAATTCTGAGGTACTGGAGGTTATTAGCACTTTAACATATCTTTTTTGGGGATATAAGCCAATCCATAATATTATACAAGGACCCAATGAGCCAAGCACCATTCTTTTTTTTTTTTTTAATTTTTTTTTTAAAGAGAGAGTGAGAGAGGAGAGAGAGAGAGAGAGAGAGAGAGAGAGAGAGAGAGAGAGAGAGAGAGAGAGAGAGAATTTTTAATATTTATTTTTTAGTTCTCGGCGGACACAACATCTTTGTTGGTATGTGGTGCTGAGGATCGAACCTGGGCCCGCATGCATGCCAGGCGAGCACGCTACCGCTTGAGCCACATCCCCAGCCCCAAGCACCATTCTTACTGCAATTTTAAAGACGAGGAAATCAGAGCACAGAGAAATTAGGTAATTTACCCAAGAAGACATGGCTAGTTAATGGTTGGAGTGTAATTTAAACCCAAGAAGTTTAGCTCCCAAATCCTGGGCTCTTAACATTTAGACCACACTACTTTCCTACATTAAGCACACAAAGTAAGATCTGTGAGTAGATTATGCTATCCTTTGTGTGAAAAGAAATTAGGGATAGTTGGCTTTCAACTTGCGCCACAGAGCCCAGCTTTGTTTGGTCAAGGATCAAATAAATCCATGCATAACTAAAGAATCAAGTGTCTTAATCTGATTCAGATAAAATGTGTGTTTAGGCCGGGCATGGTGGTGTATTCCTGTAATCCCAGCAACTCAGGAAGCTGAGGCAGTATGATCCTGAGTTCAAAGCCAGCCTCAGCAACTTAGCAAGGCCATAAGCAACTCAGTGAGACCCTGTCTTTAAATAAAATATTAAAAAGGGCTGTGCATGTGACTCAATCCCTTATACAAAAAAAAAAAAGAAAAAAAAATCTGTTTAACACCAAAGCCCTCCAAGCTGCTAGGATCACTAGTTCCTTTCCAAGTGAGAAACCCAGTGACCTCCTCTTATCCTAAAGCTTCTTGTGGGGCTTACATGTCACCTTGTCTCTTCTGACAGTATTTATTCTTCCCATCTCATTCCCTTCCTAGACTGCCCCCTTTCAAGATCTCCACCCAGGGTAGTCACCGCCTAGTGTGCATCATCTCTCTAAGGGCCAGGCTGGGATGACTCAGAGATCTCGTGAAGGTTCAGAGCTATGCAGGGAAATTACATCTCAAGGAAACTCAAAGAAAAAATCAGAATGGAGTATTCTACATCCTTGTTCCTCACAATTCCTTAGTCATTCCCTTCCACCTTGTCTTCCAGTGGGCGCTAGGCTCCTCTGCTTCTGATTCCCCCATCTCTTCCCTGTCAAACCATCTGCCCTTGTTATGGTTTAGATGTGAGGTGTCCCCCAAAAGCTTATGTTTTTTTTTTTTTTTTAATATTTATTTTGAGTTTTCGGCGGACACAACATCTTTGTTGGTATGTGGTGCTGAGGATCGAACCCGGGCCGCACGCATGCCAGGCGAGCGCGCTACCGCTTGAGCCACATCCCCAGCCCCCCAAAAGCTTATGTTGAGACAGTGTGAGAAGGTTTGGAGGAGAAATTATTGGATTATAAAAGCCTTAACTCAATCAGTGAATGGGGATTAACTGAGTGGTAACTGAAGGTGGGTAGGGTGTGGTGGAGGAGGTGGGTCATTGGGGTATATCTTTAGGGTATTTATTTTGTATCTGGGGTGTGGAGTCTCTCTCTCTCTCTCTCTCTCTCTCTCTCTCTCTCTCTCTCTCTCTGCTTCCTGATAATCATGTGAGCTGCTTCCCTACACCACACTCTTCAGCCAGGATGTTCAGCCTCAGCGCTAGCCCTGAGGAATGGAGCTAGCTGTCTATGGACTGAGACCTCTGAAACCATGAGCCCGTAAATAAACTTTTTCTCCCCTAAAATTTTACTGGTCAGTCTTTTAGTCACAACAGTGAAAAAAGCAGACTAAAACAGCCTTTTAGTCCTCCAAACAAATTATTCTTGCTATACCAGGAGAGGGGAATAAAGAGAGAAAGAAGGGCCACATCTTTCTTCCCCCAAAGACCCAAGCATAACATTTTTCCCCAGGAAGAGCTCTTCCTCCAACTTTCAGAAAAATGACTTTTTTCCCCCTCCCCACCGATGCAGAGTTTGAGATCCATCTACAGATTAACAAACACTAGTTCCTATATCCACCCTATTTCGAATGGAGCCTGTTCCCAGGATTGAACACACCATCCCTCTGTCTTCAGTTCTGCCTTCAGCATGAAGGCCTTGCCCTAAGGAGGGATTCAGTTGCCACATGTAAATGGTGGAGAACAGAGGCTGGCCTGTGAGCTCTTGGGGGGCTCTTGCTGTTACTCTCGGCTATTAAACTTGAGACAGCAGTAGTTTCCTTGGGCTCCCACTGCATAATACTACAAACTAGGTGGCTTTAAAGAACAGAAATCTATTCTTTCACGTTTTAGAGGCCGGAAGGTGTTATCAAGTGCCATCCTCCATTTGAAGGCTCTAGAGGAGAATCCTTTGTTGCCCCTTCCTGCTATGATGGTTCCTGGCACTCTTTGACCTTCCTTGGCTTATAGTTACATTCCTCCAAACCTGACCCTGGCAGCACATGGCCGTCTTTGCTGTGTGTGTCTATACATGTCTGTGTGTTCACTTTCTTTTTTTTATATATAGAGAGAATTTTTTAATATTTATTTTTTTAGTTTTCAGTGGACCCAACATCTTTATTTTATTTGTATGTGGTGTTGAGGATCGAACCCAGCACCCTGCGCATGCCAGGCGAGCGCGCTACCGCTTGAGCCACATCCCCAACCCCTGTGTGTTCACTTTCTTCTTTTCTTTCTTTCTTTCTTTCTTTCTCTCTTTCTTTCTTTCTTTCTTTCTTTCTTTCTTTCTTTCTTTCTTTCTTTCTTTCTTTCTTCTTTCTTTCTTTTTTTTCCTTTTTTTGGTGCCTGGGCCAGAACCCGGGGTCCCTTGCATGCTAAGCATGCACTCTACCACTGAGCTATATGCCAGCCCCTCTCTTCTTATAAGGAAATCTGTCACATTAGATTAAGGACCCACTCTAATTCAGTGTGACCTCATCTTAATTAGTCACACCAACAAAAACCCTCTCTCAAAATAAAGTCACATTCCTGCTCTGAATAGACAGGAATTTTAAGGAGACACCGTTCAGCCCAGCACAGTTGACAGAGCCATATCTGAGGTTTAGGGTTCTATGCAACTCAGGCCAGAGCTATCAGGGTCAGGTGCTGTTAGAGACCTGCTGGGGGGGCTTATCCAGCTCTTCCCAGTGCTTCCTGCCTTCTGGGCTTCAGCTACTTGCTGAGGCGGGCCTTGAGATCCTCCTGCCTAAGCCTCCAGAGGCACTGGGATTATAGGCATGTGTTAGGCAAACACTAACAATTACGAAATAAACAGAAACTACTTCTTGGACCCAGGAATATCCAGAAGCTGAAGATTCAAGGAGAACAGAGACTCAGATCCTGTTCACTGAGCTACAATCCCTGAATGACTGAAGTCAGGTCCTGCTAAATTTCAAGAATGCTAAACTCTAATCATACACAGAAATGAGGTGAGGTCCCAAAGGAAGTACCAAGCAGGCTGAGTCAGACCACTCAGGCAATGACAATCAGATGCCCAGACTGCTGGGGCCCACGGGAGATGGTCTGCAGGCCAATCATTCTTCAGAATTTGGTTAGAAACCTTAAGAACTCTGGTGCAATGTTAGTGTTTTTGCTCCTTTCTCTTTCTATGGCTCAGTTGCCTTTTGGTGTCCTGTAATTGGTATACTTAAGAGATTTAAGAGTGTGATTAGGCTCGGTCATTTTGCCCCAATGATAAACTCCTGTTGAAAACCGGTTTGCCCTTGTGGTTTATCTCCCCTCCTCCTGCCAAACTCTCACCATAGCTACCATGTACTGAATATGTACTATGTGCGTGCCAGGCAATTATAACTTCTCACCTTGTGTCACGAGGGAAGATTTGCTAGCTTCATTTGACAGATTAGGTTCAGGGAAGGTAAGTTACTGGCTGCAGACACCATTTTCATGTGGTCTGTCTGGGTGTTAACTACCATATTCTACCCCAGTCCTCAGCATGAACATCAGGAGGAGATCACTAGAAAAGAAAAAAAGACCGGGAGCCATACCTATCTGCCTTGGAGGCCTCAAGGTTGGTGGGTAAACACATAAATGGTGAAAGTGGACTGCTGGGGTCAGGCCCTTGCTCTGCCAGTGACTAGCTATGAGACTAGGAACCAAAGTTTTATGTTGGCCTTTTCTTGTCTATAAACTGGTTTGATGATACTAACCTAGGTCATTGGAAAACTCAAAAGACATGACACATGACAAACAACTAGACGAGTATAAGAACATTTGGAGGAGCATTTTTGGGAAGCTCTGTTGCTTGCCATCATTATTATGATTTTTCTCTTTTAACTGGCCATAGGATGGAACTGACATGCCCAACCTCAGCTATTCCCCAGAGGGTCTCTCACTAGTGACTGCTCATGCAGCACACTGCACAACCCACGATGCCTGTCATTCATGTAAACTGCGATATGACTAGTGTCTCTAAGTGGGGTGCATAGGTGCAACTCTTATCCTAAAACTGTTTTTTTAAGGCATCCATTTGTAAAGTGCTCTCTTAAGCTTTGCATTTTTTGAAATTTATTTTTATGTTTTTATTTTTTAGGGACTAGACACTGAACCCAGAGATGCTTTACCACTGAGCTATATCTCTCTCCCTTTTTATTGTTTTTATTTTGAGACAGGGTCTCTCTAGGTTTTTTGGGACCTTGCTAAGTTGCTAAAGCTGCCCTAGAACTTGTGATCCTCTTGTCTCAGCTTTCCGAGCCACTGGGATCCTTCCCAAGCTTACCAGGGTCCCTGGAGAGGTTTCCACTTCTTCCCTCTCTAGCTCATTCCACGCCACTGGACTGCTGAGATCACACCCTAGTGACAGCTTAGCTTCATCACCAGGGATGTCTGCATGTTGGGCTTCCCTGGTGCCAGCTGGCACCTGACCCCAGACATCACCCAACCAATCATCAGCCCAGAACAGCACTAATTCTCCAAGGCCCTGGGGGTCAGGCCCTCAGATCAGTCATTGGCCAATAGCCCTCCCTGGGCTAAAAACTCTCGAAGAATTTTTTTTTTTTTTCATTCTTAAGGATGGCTATGCTAACAATTAGACTGAAATAATACCTGCCATGAAGTAAGGCAAGAGTCCTTCAGGGAGCAGAAACACTGATCCCAAGTCCACTCTCCCAGTGGGCCTGGGAGTTTCTCTTCAGCCCCAGTTGTTCTAATAACCAGAGAGATTTATGGGTTTTGTTTTTTTTTTTTTTTTTTTTTTTTTTGCAATGTACAAAAGGTCTGCTAATGCTTAGGGCATATAATGGAGCAGAAGAACTAGATTATAAGAAGTACTGAGAGCTTAATTCCATTTGTGTTGTAATAACCACAAATCAATATGTCCCTAAATACGTGAAGAAATGTTTGAAGGAAGTTTTCCTAAGTATCATCAGTGACTGAACTCATGATTTTTCCAGTTTGGATTTTTGCTGCAGAAGACCATTTTACAGGGCTGAGTAGGCTCTCTTGAGCCCTGAGAGAGTCACATGACCCTACCCAGATGAAAAGGCACAATTAAAAGTGGCCTACCAGCTGCAAAGCAAGAAAGAGCACAGGGACTGGGGAATAGCTTGTTTTGGCTACAGCCCTGGGAGAGTCTCAAAAATCTGAGTCACTGAACCTCTAAGGTGGGGAACCCCCAGGGAAATGGGAGATGCTGGGGATGAGGGAGCAGGTGTTGGGGCTTCTTGTACAGGTCAGAGCCCCTTGGCCAAACCTGCACTGGTCCTGCTTTGCCTGCCTTGGGCAGGTCAGTCCGGCGCTGCCAACATCAAATCACCCCCAGCTCTTAAGCTCTGGGTTAAAAGGTAAAAGCTGAGCACCAATTTTCAAGAAAGGGTCACTAGGACTATTGTTCCTCACTCTTTCCCTCTCCTCCCACCTTCTGCGTCTGGCATTTTTCAGAAAGCAGATTTTCATTTGGGAACAGGCACATATAATACTTGCTAGGATACCAGCTACAGTGCTAAGTGCTAAATGTACATTTTAACATTGAATCTGCACAGCAATCTAAAGAGGTAGATGCTGTTAATGTTCTCATTTTCACAGGAAGAAACGGACTTAGACATTAAAGTGCCCGTCTGTGTCTTTAGCTTGTCTCCAACAACTTAAATTGAATATGGCATTTGGCTTTCATGGATATAAAATGAAAAGATGGTATTACTTGTTAAAAAAGTATGAACGTATTGTCAGTGGTTATCTCTGGGTGATAGAATTTGGTGTAATTCTTTTTTTTTTTTTTTTTGCATTGCAATTCTTAGTATTATAAGAACTTCTTTTAAAACTATAAGCATGCTTCACTTTCATAGCCTAAAAACAGAGAAAGAAGACCCTTTTTTCTTTTCTTTTTTTTTTTTTTTTGTACTGAGGGATTGAACACACCACTAAGCCACATACCCAGCCCTTTTTATTTTTTATCTTGAGACAGGGTCTCACTAAGTTGCTGAGGCTGGCCTTAAACTTTCAATTCTCCTGCCTCAACATTCCAAGTAGGTTGGACTACAGGCATATGCCATTGCACATAACTAAAAAACTATTTTTTTGAAGAACAATACACACATTTCCTTTGGTATGTTATAACCTTAAGCAAGTAAGCTAACCTCTTGTCCCTCAGTTTTTTTGATTATAGAATGAAGGTAATAATCATTTCTGTTTCATATGATTGTGAGAATTCCATATATAAAATACTTAGTGTATAGTTAACTGCTATTGAAAATTGAAATTTTCAGAGCTGTTTATGTTACTCAGGGTTTCCCAGAGACATAGAGCCCATAGGATATTACATATGTGAAGAAAGGGAGGAAGGGAGATTATAGGAATTGGTTCATGTGATTATGGTGGCCAAGAAATCCTATCTGTGGTTTACAAGCTGAGGAATCCAAAGGCTGAGACCCTGGGGGCTAATGGTTTAAGTTCTAATCTGAAATCCAAAGACCCATGATTCAAAGTGCTGAAATATCAGCTCAGATAACATACCCCCACTTCCTCTGCCTTTTTGCTCCATTAAGGCCCACAATGGATTGGATGTGCTTACCATGTTGGTGACGGTGGATCTTTTTTACTCATTGTACTCATTTAGATGCTGATCTCTTCTAGAAACACCCTCACAGGCATACCTATAAATCATGTTTACAAGCTATCTGAGCATCCCTTAGCCCAGTCAAGCTGACATATATAATTAACGTTCACAGTGTTATTATTGTGATGGTGGTGGTGGTTGGTGTTACTTTTATTGTAATTCCACATCATGCAACGATGTAGGCAGGACAGGAATTACCCAGGACAAAAAAACCCAAATTGCTTTTGCAAGGCCATGAGAGATACAAGTGATAATTGGAAAGAAAGACATTGTAGCTGTGTTGACACATTTCCACTGAGAGCCAAATGGTCTAATATATTAGTACACCTAACAGTTAGTTGGCTACCACAACTAAAAATGCATCAGTGAGGTAAGTTTCCAGGAAAAATATAGTAATTGTTAGATTGATGAATTTTAAAGAAATTTATAAAGGTCATAATGAGACAAGAAATTCTATATAAAGTGCCTTCATGATATGGGTTACCTGCAACAACACTGTCAATGAGAATCTGAGAGGGGAGGGAGGGGAGAACAGGGTTGTGTATATTAAATCTTGGGTGTTTGTTTGTGGTAGGGGTTTCTCTCTGGCACACGTATGTTGCTAGTGGGTAGAGTTCAGGGTTCCAAACTCTCAACCTAGTTATTTTCCTGGAACTCAGCTCTGAGAAATACTTGCTTGAAGAGGCAGATGGCTCAGATACCTCTGGCTTCTGCCCTCAATGATAAGAGCACCTAGATTTGAATTCCTGGTCCAGGTTCTTTCATCTGATGACAACTGATGAAGAATATGGTAGCAAAGACAAGTCCTTAACCGCAAATGTGGTTGATGTGTACCAGAGGACCCAGGCAAAGAAGCCAGTGTGTATCTGTATCATCACCAATGGAAAACCCCTGAGCAAGGCTGCCTGCCCATTAAGGATGTATGGCAACAAAGGTCTATTATCATTCCACTTAGAGAAACTCAGCATTTAAAATTCCATAGTAAATGTAAGCACTTTTCACGAGCGATGTCAAGACTGAGAAGAGGAATATTGTCAGCTACATAAATCGATAATGTTTATGAATCCAGTCACAGAAGGGTGTTCATGCTGAAAAACCAGCCTCTACCTCAGAGCAAAGCCTGTCCAAGGAAGGGACATCACCTTTGTCCTTGGAAAGACCCACAGAGCACTCCTAGGCACATTCCCACCCTGCTAAGTTGTTTATCTACAAATAACAGGAGAGATCTGTTGGGCCAGGTTTCCCTGACTCAGTCAGGCTAGGTGGGGATCCATAGCAACCCCCTAGCAGCCACCAATCAGCATGAGACAGGGAAATACCTGGGATGCCAGATGACCCTCCCAGTAGTTTATGGTGGTTGATAACATGTTGGGAAACCATGTAGTTCAGCATGTACACCCCTCTTGGCTTAAACCAATCAGTTCAAATGAATACCCCTTTTGTACTGACCAATCACCCTTACCCAACTTGTTCCCGCCAGTGAATGTGCTAATCCTGTTTTAGAATTGTTATTTTATTTTCCCGCGGTGTGTGATAATTTGCTAAGAGATGCTATGATGTATGTGGGGGTCCCTGCCTTCTCCAAAGGATGTATAAAACTGCTGCAAATCCTGGGCTCGGGGCCTCTCAGCGTCACCAGTTGCTGTGTATGTGAGGAGGACCGAGCTAGCTCGAAATAAACACCTCTTTGCTGTTTACATAGATCTTGGTCTCTGGTGGTCTTTTGGGGGTCCCGAATGCTTCTTTCAGGCAGATGAATGCTTTGTCACCCAATATCACCCATGACAAAAGCCAAGACATCTAGAACAGGTGGGTAGAAAACAGATTCTTCAAAAGGGGAAATAACATTTTTTTTCATATACATATATCAGTTCTTATAAAATAAAGACTATATATATATATGTATATAGATAGATAGATAGTCTTTATATATATCTTTTTTTCCTTTTTTGTAAAATTTGTTTTCCTTAATTTTTTGCTGTGCTAAGAAGAATACAGGGCCTTGTGCCTGCTACGCAAGTGTTCTACCATGAACCTATAGCTCCAGTCCTAAACATACATTTGAAGTATAATCTAGCTTAAGGACCTACATGTGAAGGGTCAGTGTTATATCATTTTATTTATTTACATTCTCCTGAGGGTATGAGTAATTACTAAGAAAATGATTGGGAGCCTGGTCAGATACAGACCACCACAGACAAAAAGCCCAGGACCTCTAGCTTCATAACAATGCAGAAATCATTTTGACCTTGAAGGTTTTAGAACAGTTATACCAATGGCCACTTGGGTCAATAGAAGAAAATCTATTGATTTCCACCACACAGCTTCTTGGGGTGGCTTCCAAGATAAGTTGCAAGATATTTGCTTGTCAGTATTTGCAGGCTACTGAGCATTATCCCAAGAGCTTGGAATAAGATGGTCCTCTGAGTTCTAAATTATAAAAGCAAAACATAATAGGGTGAAGTACAAATATTTAAAATCACTTTAAACAAAGAGAATGATACCCAGGCAGTCTAGACGATGTAGAAAAAGCAAGGAGGGAAATACCAGCAGGGCTCAAGCAAGCCCTCCCTGCCCAGGGAAGCAGAAATCCTAGCCAAGGGATTTTTTTTTTTTTTTTTTTTAATCTTGACTTTTTGTAGTTGCTTTTGTCCTGAAACAGACATTCCTAATGTGGGGGGTCAAAGCAGGAGAATGTCGTCAAGTAGCTATTAATCTAACTCCTCTTGTTCTCTTTTTTTTTTTATTATTTTTTTTTTATTATTTTTTAGTTTTCGGCAGATACAACATCTTTGTTGGTATGTGGTGCTGAGGATCGAACCTGGGCCGCATGCATGCCAGGCGAGCGCGCTACCGCTTGAGCCACATCCCCAGCCCACTCCTCTTGTTCTCATTCCATGTTTATAAGCAATCTCCTCATTACTCTGGCTTCCCATATCAGTGTCCCTATAGAGAAATTTTGTATGGAGAATATCAATAGCCTGCATTCTCATCTTCATAACAATTATCTTTGACATTGTAAATGAACTTAATTGTTATTCAGTCTATGATTTGGTTTCCTATATAACTTGACTACAGGGAGAAAATGGGCTCTCCATGCCCACTCAGTCCATCGCATCCATTATATTTTGATTTTGTAGTGTTAGTCTAAATGGGCACCCTCATTTCCTAGTATTAGGATATTTTTTTAAGAAAATAAGTAATTATAAAAGAAGACATTAGAGAATACTTTATCATAGTCTCAAAGTATCCATCAGAGAATTACATAATATGTCTCTCAGAGATACACTGGTGTTAATGCATTGGTGCATTAGTGTTTTTGTTTAATATCTAATCTCACATGCCTCATTAAGGTAAGTGCAATTGATAAAACTGGGTTTCTAAGCCTGTAAGGCCAAAGGCCACCCAGTGGACCATAGACTTACTTCTGGGTGAACAGTATATGCCCTTCTTCCTTTTTTTTCCCCTTTATCTCAGACCAAAAGTGAGTTTACTAATCTTATGGGGTTATTTGAGATAATCTAGCAAAGTTGTGGGATATCTGCTCAAATAAGTGAATTTGGCTTCTGAATGGTTGACCTTGAGCTCTTCTTTTGGGCAATAATTAGCCATCACAACCAAGAGCCTATAAAAGCCACTCCTATATAATGATGACAAGTTCACATGTGTCATTTGCATAAAAGAGAATGCTTGCCTTTTCGTTCTTCTACAGCAGGAAGTTGTGCTTCTACTGACCCAAGAGTAGTAAAAATATTATCATTGCTAAGTCTAAAGGAAGAAGGGCCAAAGCAATTTCCTGTTTTGTCCCATTTGAGATTAATTAATCTGTCAAGAGTCCATGCCTATTCTGACTCTCAAGGTGGTATAGGTTCTTTTGAGCATCACTAGTCAGGACATGCAACTTAGCTTGGACCCAATTAAGATCCATAAAGTCACAGCCCAGAGACAAGCTGATAAGACTACCAGTGTATGTTGGTATGGACAGATTTCTCCTCAAGGTAGCAGAACATCTAAGAGTAGCACATAATGGAATAGTTATACCTAAAACTTTGGTCTCCTATTGTTAAGTATAGCTCTGAAAACCTCAGATTTTTATTTTATTTAGGTGCTAGGGATTGAACCCAGGGCTTCAAGAGAACTAAGCACAAGCTCTACCACTGAGCTATACCCCCAGCCACATTTATATTTTATAAAGTAAAACCTGGTTCCCTTTGGCGTGGAACATCTAACCAATTCATAGATTTCTAATCAGTCTGAGAAAATAGTTTTTTCTTTTTAAAATTAAATTTTTGTTTTGAGATAACTGTAAATTCATAGGCAATCATAAGAAATAACAAAGAGGGATTCTGTGTACCCTTTACTCCATTTCCCTCAATAGAAACTGGTTGCAAAATTATAGAATGAGATCACAACCAGGAGAGTACGGGACAGTGATTCAGGCCTGTAATCCCAGCTACTCAGGAGGCTAAGGCCGGAGGCCAGCCTGGCAACTTTGGAAGACCCTGTCTCAGAATTAAAAATAAAAAAGGGCTGGGAATATAACTCAAAGACAGAGTGCCCCTGGGTTTAATTCTCAGTTTAACAACAACAACAAAAATTGAAAGAGACATGGGGTAGGGGGGACAGGGACCAAAGGAAGCAAATAATAATAATAATAATAATAATAATTGTAATAAAAAGAAGAAAAAGACAAGCTTGAAGACTTTGTCTAAGAAGGGACTTTGAGTATGGTGACTGGCGTATGAACTGTCTGGAAGTAAAGAGATAAGAAATTCACATTTTTTAATCCAGGAACTCAGGCAAAAAAAAAAAAAATGCTTTTAGCTATTCAAGCTTTGAACCCTTAATCTTGCTCTGTAGAAGAGCAGCCTTCCCAAAATACACTTCAGTTTTGGCCAAGGAAGATGAAGACTATACCACAGAGTGGAGCCAGGGACCACAGAAAACAATAGAAAGTTCCTTCCAGAGAGTAGAATCAAGGTCTAACTGAGAGTATGAACACCTAGAGGATTTCAAAATTTCCATTAAGCAGTGACTTCTGTGTGTCTTCTGTTTGCCACATGTGAGTGATTAATGCAGTAATTCTATTTTCTGCCATTTTATCACAGGATGTGTGGGAGGCAGACCTGGCTCAGAGTCAGAATTTAAGGAGGGGCTTTCCCTTGGGGTGCCACGTCTCTGACTCTGCCCATGAGGAGCCATATCCAGATCTGCTGGTGAGAAACGCATTACAAAGGACTTGCAGGTCCCACTTTTTGAGTGGCATGTAGTCACTAGCCGAGACTTTGGTATCTTTTCTAAAGGCACTGGTAATCTAACTCAGGGCCTTGCACATGCTAGGAAAGTGCTCTACCTCTGAGCTACCCAGCCCTTCTGACTGGACTTTGGATTGGTCATCTTTGCAAGGGGAAGTGTCATCACTTTATGTGGAAGGAAAAAATGAAACAGAATTAGTTCCCTGAAGCATGGACTTTGGCAGAAACTAGCAAGCTATTCCTCAGTCCCTGTGCTCTTTCTTGCTTTACACACTGGTAGGCCACATTGAATTGTGCCTTTACATCCAGGTGGAGCCATGTGACTGCGTTCTGCCCAGTAGAACGTAGGCTGTCCAATAGGATAGTGTGTGTTTTGGTCTGGTCCTTAAAACCTCGGGTGCAATCTCACCTGCCACCAGATACAAACAGTACAGTGGAGGTCTCCCAGGCCCTGGAAGGTAACAGACCCACGAGATAGAAGGAGCCTTAAAATCTACCTTGTTGGAAGTGATACATTTATGAAATGCTATTTTGTAAAAAGTGGTATGTGAGGGCTGGAGTTGTGTCTCAGTGGTAGAGCACTTGCCTAGCTTGTATGAGGCACTGGGTTCTATTCTCCGCAGTGCATATAACTAAATGAATCAAACAAAGGTCTATCAACATCTAAAAATATATCAATTTTTTTTAAAGTGGTATGTGAATGGGCTGCAGGGACAGACAGTTGAGAAAATTGGAGAATTAAGAAAAATTAAATATTATTGTCACCAATAGTTTCTAATTCATCCTCTCAGTTGGATAGGGTTGTGCTAATGAGACTATGGCCACGGATGAGATATTACAGGCCAGTTAGTTTTCTTGTTCTAAGCCATGGATAAATCCTACCTAAGCCAATTTTCACCAAATGTACTGTTAAAACAATACCTCAAAGCATATGTCCTATTGATGGTATGTGGGTAGCACTACCTTCATGTATGAAAGACTATTTTGCATAATAATTTCTTTTCAATAGATGAATCAAATGTAATTTTTCATTGAGCTTGTTTCAACAGGATCTAAGTGGGAAGAGTTTGGTCATTGTCTGTATATTGAATAATCCTCAAAAATACTTTCTGAAAATGTCTATATCTGTCCATCACTCTTCTTTAAAAACACATCACAGTCTGGGGTTGTGGCTCAGCGGTAGAGCGCTTGCCTTGAACGTGGGAGGCACGGGGTTCAATCCTCAGCACCACATAAAAATAAACAAATGAAGGTATTTTTAAAAAGGTTAAGTAGTTTAAAACACACACACACATATCAATGGCACATGCCTGTAATCTCAGCAGCTCGGGAGGCTAAGGCAGGAGAATCGTGAGTTCAAAGCCAGCCTCAGCAAAATCGAGTCTTATTTAAAAGTTATCTTTAGGAGCTGAGGTTGTGACTCAGTGGTAGAGCACTTGCCTAGCATGTGTGAGGCACTGGATTCAGTTCTCAGCACCACATGTAAATAAATAAAATAACAGTCCATCGACAACTAAAATATATTTTTAAATTCATCTTTAATGCTAAATAAGAAAAAGAAAGCTAACACCAGCTAAACAAAATTGGCTTAAGTTCCCCAATCACTGACAGAAACCAAAGTTGAATATACTAAAATGCAGATGCTTGGGAGGAAGTAGAATGAGGTTTGAGCTGGGGAAAGTTCGTGTCTTTTAGGTGCCTGAGTGTATCCACCCGAAGATTTCAAACAGCAACCTTGATTCCTGCTTAGATTCTGAAAACTGGAATGTAATCTCCAGTTATGTTTGTGGTTCAAAACATTTCTTTTTTTTTTTTTGTTTTTGTTTTTTTAAAGAGAGAGTGAGAGAGGGAGAAAGAGAGAGAGAGAATTTTTAATATTTATTTTTTAGTTCTCGGCGGACACAACATCTTTGTTGGTATGTGGTGCTGAGGATCGAACCCGGGCCGCACGCATGCCAGGCCAGCGCGCTACCGCTTGAGCCACATCCCTAGCAACAATGACCATTTCTTGAAATTTTATTTTTTGCTTTGTTTTTTGCAGTACTGGAGATTGAACACATGGGTACTCTACCACTAAGCCACATCCCCAGCCCTTTTTTATTTTTAATCAATTAATTGATTGATTGATTTTGTACTGGGGATTTAACCCAGGGCACTTTACCATTGAGCTATATCCCCAGCCCTTTTTATTTTTTATTTTGAGACAGGATTTCACTGAGTTGCGGAGGGCCTTGTCAAGTTGCTAAGGCCAGCCTCAGAATTGTGATCCTCCTGCCTCATCTTCTTGGCACTTCTTAAAATTTTAAATAAATAAAAATTAAAATGAATTTAAAAAAAATAACGAAAAGTCATGCATATAGAATAAAACAGAACAGAAAGGAAGGTTTAGTTCTGATCAAAAGTAATTTCAACAACAACAACAAAAAAAAGATGCCACCCTTTGGTTTCATAAGTTGTAACATTAAAAAAAAAATAAGACAAGCATTATTATGATCAAACAATTGACTTTAACTTGTGCTTTGATGGAGAAGAATGTCAAAAGCCTGACTTGCTAAGGGCTTGAGTTAGCAAATGGAATCAGGGCTCCCGTGGTCAGTTAAGGATGGGTTTGGATCTGGAACACCAGGATTCTCTACAACTCTTCAAGTTGGGTTCCTGTTGCTTCATTTCCTTTGTTCCCAAGTTAATGAAATCACTTTTGGCAAGGAGCACTTCATTACTGCCATCTTTGTCAACAAGGAAAGACTGCAGTTGCTCTTTCCCCTGGAAGGTTATTTGAGCTGAAGTAACACTTAAAAGGTTCTGAGGCTTTGGGGTCATTACAGTTTTCTGACTGTGGAGAAATCAAGAATGCCTCTTTATTACTCTCAGTTCCAGCCTGTAGAATCATTTGCTTTGGCAATGGAAAATCTGAAGCTCTATTCCTCCAAATTATTCCTCCAAGTACATAGGATTGGTCAAAATAGCTTGTAGTTTTATTTTATTTATTTTCCAGCAGAACTATGAACTATGAATGGTGAGTCCAGGACCCTGAACTGAAGATTCACCTCATTCACAATGATGAAAACCGCCTGTCTAATAAGCCAAGCAGGGAGCAACTCATCCTGGTAGAATTGCTTAGAGAAGTAGCTTTTCTTTTCTTTAAGTACACATGCTAACTTCTGCACTAAGCACTTTATGACCTGTCTTATTCAGTGAGGTTTATAATATTCTGCTATCATGAATTAAAAAAAAAAAAAAAAAACTGAACCCAAACATTTTGCTGACATTTGACAAAAATGTCTTGAAAAAATGGTGACTGCAGGCAGTGGCTTAGAGGAAGTTGAAGACATTCACAGCAAAGCAAAGCTGTTGACAGGGTCTTTGGCACTGAGGGTTGCTGGCCAACATGCAGAGCTGCTTTTCTCTAAAAGGCAGCACCATGGGGTGAGCTGCCAAGCTTCTCAGGGTGCCTCCTAGGGCTGGAGCCTGGAATTTCCTTTCCTTCCAAGTTTGCTTGGCAAGAAGGGCTGTTCATAGTTTTGAAATTACTGGTATCTGCATTTTCAAAAATGGGCCCAGAGAATACTTTTTAAAGGCCAATCATGCACAAACCCCAGAAGGTCACAGAGAAATCTTGGTGATTTTATTCTTTTCCATGAGAAAAAGAAGAGGCGTCACTCTCAATTATTAAGATCTATTTCAAAATACAAGCAATTAATATCACATGTTTTGAAAGGGGTGACATCAGTTGAAATAATCTGCTTTGGCTTCAAGTCCCCAGGTAGACCAACATCAAGATGCACAGTTTCGTCAAGCCCTCCTCCACAGCACACAAAGATTGTCGGACTTGGTAATGGGAGAATTTTTTTCCCAAGGTGCTTCAAAATAAGGCTTTTTGTTGATGAATCCATTTGACAATATTCTAGTCTTTCCAAGACAGAATTCCTCTTATAAATCCATGCGGAGCTTGCTTTAGATGTCAAGTGCTCTCAGGGTTTGTCAGCCCCAGGCTCACATTGGCAGGATCTTGTCTCATCAAGAGTGCCAAGTCTTTGTATCCAATCACATTTACCAATCAAAGTGGATCAAGAGGCATAAAGGTTTGGTCAGACTGTACTTTCTTTCTTTTAGCATTTCTAAGTTAAGCTAGATCCAACAAAAGCAAAGGCAGATATCTGACATTCAATTGATGATATTTTGTTTAATTCTCATCAGTAGTTAACTATTTTAAAACTCTTAAAATGATGATAACAATTGTGAATTACTCAACCACATATTTATGTGATAAAAGTAGAATGTCAAATTTAGACATCTATACCAACAAATTGTTCCGCAGGTAACCAAACTAGTTACCTGTGTAATTAAAAAAAAAAATAGATTGCAAAAGCTTTGGAGTCTTTCAGTAATCTCTAGATAATTAACTATGATGACCAATTTTATAAGCTTGAGAAGAATTTGCTGGGCACAGTGGTGCACACCTATAATCCCAGCAGCTCAGGAAGTTAAGGCAGGAAGATCACAAGTTCAAGGCCAGCCTCAGCAACTTAGTGAGACCCTGTCTCAAATAAATAAATAAATAAATAAATAAACAAATAAATAAATAGGGCTGGGATGTTGCTCAGAGGTGAAGCACTCCTGGGTTTAATCCCTGGTACAGAAAGAAAATTACATTGTTTCCAGTGTGCTACATTTTTAACCACATTTATAAATGTTTTCATATTGCCAGGCTTTTTCACAGATACAAGAGTAGCAGAATACAAAGAATTGAAAGTGCTGTTCTTTCATTTCCTTCTAGACTTTATGTGACTAATGTAGAGGATGAACATGACAAGAGCACATGAGGAAACAGTAGCAGCTTTTCTTACACTTGGCTCCGACTGTGTTCCCTTTCCGTTCCCTTTCCATTCGTGTTAACAGCAGTATCTAGGCATAATCATGTATGCTATTCTTTTTGAGTATAATTTTCTGCAAATAATTCTACAACTACAGAAAGTATCTTGGCTGTGTCTTCATCATCCAAGAAACTCTCTTGAAAAGGGGAGGACCTGGGTTCAATTGCCAGTACCATGAGTAAATAAATAAATGTTAAACTTTGGGTTGAGGGTAGAGTGCTATTATAGTTTAGATCTTGAATATTCCCCAAAGGCTTATATGTTGAAGGCTTGGTTCCCAAGGCAGCTGATTGAACTGCATTAAAAATTTTAAAAGTCAGAAAACGAACATACAATAAAATAGTTTGACTAAGCTGAGGAAAAATGATCTTACTTATGATATCCCACGACCATCCTGTCTTTATCATTCCAATGACTGTGAATCTGTATATTCATGGAAATCAGCTCATGAACACTAAAAAACCATTCTTGGATACAGATGAAATAAACTCCTACAAGTAAATGCTGAGTTCTACCAAAAAAAAAAAAATTCACCCAAGAATGTCAGGCATATTTTATCCTTTCCCACTCATCTTGAATGAGTGAAGATAATATATTAGCAATGATTTTGCCTCAAAAATCAATATGCACTCTCAAGTTACAATGTTTCAAAATATACTTCAACTGTGCTATGCTTTCTGAAATTTGTCAGTGCTTCCTAAAAAATTTCAAGGTGATTCTTCATTAGAGGTTTTTCATGGCTGATTTTTCCCCCTAATACTGAGAACTAACCTTGGGGTGTTCCACGTCTAAGTTACATGCCTAGCCCTTTAAAAAAAAATTTTTTTTTTAAATTTTGAGACACTCTTGCTAAATTGCCAAGGCTGGCTTCAAGCTTGTGATCCTCCTTTCTCAGCCTCCTGAGTAGCAGGGATTGCATGGTCTGCACCACCCTTCCAGGATTCATGAGTAATTTGTTTTTTAGGCTAGGGGAGAATAAGAAGTATAAATAACAGAATATTGCATGATTTGTAAACCATATTACAACCATTAAAAGTTTCCTTAAAGCTTTGTAAGTTAACCTACAATTGATATATGTGAATTTTTTTTACAAAGCTTTGAAATTTACCTAAGAAGTTTTATAATCTGAGATAAATTTGTATTTATACTATCACATAATTTTATGAGCTTCATGCAACATGCAGAGCCCCAAGTGGAGGCTGACACACTCTGTACCCAGCAGATGAACCCTGATCAGTGATTGGTGACAACATGGCCCTCATTGCATGCTGCCATCTCTGGCATCATTCCTCAATTCACAACGAAATATTAGTACATTTTGATAACAGACTTTTGTTTGGGTGATATTTTAATACAACCATAGTTCCAAAACAAACAAAACTTACATTGGCATACAAAACTGACAGCAGTTGAAAAGTCACACCACTAAAGGAGAACAATAACAAAAAACATGTGCCCCAGATTTTGCAAAACCATGTAGACAGGAAAAAATATGACACGTGGGGCAACGGGCAAAAGACTCAATACAGAACAATGCCAGACTTATTTCCATTGTAGGGGAAATGCTCAGGAGTCCCCCTAGTTTTTCTTTGTTTCAAAATTTTGTGTCCATGAGCCCAGCGCAGAGACTGGGAAGGCTGTGAAAGTTCAAGGCCCACCTCAGCAATTTAGCAAGACCCTGTCTCAAAATAGAAATAAAAAAGGACTGGGGATATACTCAGGGGTAAAGCATCCCTGGGTTCAATCTCCAATAATATATATATATATATATATATATATATATATATATGTGTGTGTGTGTGTGTGTGTGTGTGTGTGTGTGTGTGTGTGTGTGTGTATTTGATATTTTATGTTTTCACAAGCCAAAAGAACCATAATTTGTATTTTATAATTTACAGTTTTTGTTGTTTGTGGTGTGAGGCTTGAACCCAGGTCCTTGAGCATGCTAGGCAGTGTTCTACCACTGAATTACATCCACAGCCTTTATGTGTCATTCTTAAAAAGATTTTGTGATGTAAGTACTTTTTGAAATTAAGGCAAACTATCTGTCCTGATTGCCTCTAAAAAGAGAGCTTTTTATGTAAAGAGTGAATCAAATGATTTTCAGAAGTTCCAAAGCCCTGTTGTTCCAGTCTCTACTGGATTTGTGCAATGCTTTCCCTGTAAGCACTCTGCAGAACAGTGCCTGTTACTGTGTAGGGGCTTTGTTTTCTGGAGACTGACCTGTGACTCTCCACCTGTGGCTCTCAGCGCTGTACCTGTGAGAAGGTTTAACTAGTTGTCACTAGTTGTCAGTTTGCCAGGGTTTTTTTTTTTTTTTTTTTTTTTTTTTTTGGTACTGGGGAATTGAACCCAGGGATGCTTAACCACCAAGCCACATCCTCATCCCTTTTTTGGATTTTATTTAGAGACAGGATCTCACTGAGTTGCTCAGGGCCTTGCTAAGTTGCTGAGGCTGGCTTTGAACTTGTGATCCTCCTGCCTCAGCCCCCCAAGTCTTGGGATTACAGGCATGTATCACTGCACCCAGCTTGCCAGGAATTTTAACAAAAATTTTCAGTTTCCAGGTTGGGTGGGACCTGAAGTAGTGGGACCCCCACGGCATAGACATCCCTGAATGGTTACATTGATGCATTCCTATCTTCAGCATCTCTAATGTTGGCTGTCTCAAGGGCTGCAAACTGAGATGCTTGAAGGGTGAGGCATGTAACCTGAATGAGAAAAGAAAAGCTGGAGAAAGGAAGTGGGCTGCCATAAGCAACAGGGAGTGGCAAGTTCAGTGAACAGAGTGCCTGCCAGAGAAATGAGTGCCTGTTAGTGACCACAGATACTAATGCCTGCCTAATGCCAGCTGCTTTTCACTTTTTTTTTTAATTTGAATTTTTAATGGATATCCTCTGGACAAAAAATATACTCAATTTTACAGATAACTACAAGGTTATTCATTGCAAGCAGCTGCCTAAGGGAAAACGCACTTGTGATACAACAAACATTCCTTTCCACTTCCTAATGAATAATGGATGTGTTATTTTACCATCGCATTGTGTTGCTATACTATAAGAAGGAACCAGAGGGTCTGGGAGAACCAGTACATTTTTCATGGACAGAAAGTTGAGAAAAGAAAAGGGATGAAGAAGATAGAAATGAAAAATTAAGGGGGGAAAAAGAGCAAAATAAGAATTCTGAGAAGCAGGAAGAAAAGGCCTTTGAAATTTTAAATCACTGACTCAGAAAATATAGTTTTCTACCTTGGAAGTACATGTTCTCCTCCAAAGTAAGTTCAAATAATATTCAAAGCCTTTTAAAATACAGTTTTATGCCCTGCAGAGGGTCATGAAAATTTTCCATATACTTTTGAGGAATCCTTCATGCCAGATTTTTCTCTGATCGTTGCTGGGAAATTGATTTTAAATGACTTCTGAATTCCTTTGAGAAGAAAGTTACATATATTCTTTCTCATTGCTCCATTGTATTACAGGATTAGCATGGAGATTTTTGGCAGAGCAAAAATCGAGTGTATTTTGACCATTTAAGTGTTAACAGTTTTAGGACAAAGTTTCACGTTGTTCTTTGAAGTCTGCCAAATTCTAAAACAGAGCAAATAGGCCATCACTACAAAATTAGACACCAGTTATATGTCTTCTTCCATGAGACCTATTATGAGCAGATAATTGTGTAAGAAAATTATAGCGTTTTCATGGTGATAAGAAATTAAAAATGAACTAACTATAACTCAGAACCAAAAGCCCAGAAAGAGCTCAGCTTTGTGGGTCAAGCAAATGACAACCAAAAGGTAGAAAAGTTAATTCTCTGATTACATTAAATTTTGGAAGGTTATTGAAGCTGCTGAAGCAAGATTAAAGGTGTTCTGACGGTTATAATTTCAGAGACTGTCTTGCAATGTTACGTAGTTTGAGGCAGGATGTGATTAGGAGGTAATTTTTCACTAACAGAAAACAGGAGCAGAAACATCTGGAAAGAAATATTAGAATAATTGCAAATCAATTGGACTCTATATAATTCATGGGTTAATTATTAATATTAAGGATAAAAATATTTGATAGTGCAACCCTGGTAACTAGATGAAAAGAAAATGTAATATATGGTAGGGAAATTTCGTTTTGGACATTTTATGACTTGTGTATACTTAAATCAAAATGTTTTGCCATAAGTATTGAATTTTTGAGGAATTATTATAGGCGGAAAGCCAGAACAGCAAATAAAAGATCAGAGTAGCATCAAAGCCAAATGTCTATAAGGTCCAGGCAGAGGACATAGTAAATGAGGGTGGTCCATTGTAAGAACAAAGGGAGGCAACAACTGGGAGTGCAAATTCTATCTGACAGGGGGCAGCTCTTGGCATATGGGAATGTGGATGATGGGATTTAAAAACTTTGTAAGCAATTTTGGATATTGGGATGTTATGTGATTTTTAAATTCAGCATAGAGTTTAATTTAAAAAAGGAAAATCTGAGCCACCATAATCCCAGCAACTCCAGGAGGTTGGGGCAGAGGATGGTGGATTCAAAGCCAGCCTCAGCAACTTAGTGAGACCCTGTCTCAAAAACAAAAAAATAAAAAGGGCTGGGAATGTGGCTCGAGGGTTAATCATGCTGGGTTCAATACCCGGTACCAAAAAAATAGAAATAAGAAAGGAAAGAAGGAAGGAAGGAAAGAAGAAAGAGAGAAAGGAAATAAACTTTTGTGTCAAACAAAACTCATACCCTTCCTGGATTCAGTTTCCAGACCATCTCTAGATTACCAAAAGAGGGAGGACATTCATACTAATTGAGCACCTATTAAGAGCTAGGTAATCTATACAAATCAATTTATTTAGACATCAGGGAGTTCTGCTCAATAAGTATAACCATATTTATGAGATAACGAAGAAATCAAAGCCTGTAGAGGTTAGGATACTATCAATAGCAAAATGTCTCCACAAAAAAAAAATAATAATCAAACGATAAATGGGCCACAAATGATGTATCATAGAACTATTACTTAATTATCACTGGGAGGGAGGAGAGAAGACGAAGTTTATCTTCCTCTGACATACACTCAGAAGACTGCATGAATAAGGTAATGTTCTTTGTTTTGTTTTATTTTGGTTTGGTTTTGCTACTGGGGATTGGATCCTGGTGCACTTTACCATAGGGTTACATCCCCAGTCCTTTTTTTCTTTTTCTAATTTTGAGACAGGGTATTGATAAGTTTCTGAGAATCTCCCGAATTTGCTGAGGCTGGCCTGGAACTTGTGATCCTCCTGTTTCAGCCTCCTGAGTGGTTGGTTGGGTCTACAGACGTGCACCACCCTGCCTGGCAAGGTAATGTAGCTTTCTTTGTGCCACCTGAACAAGGAAAGGGCTCTCCTCATTTGTAAACTTAATTTCCAGTTAAAAATGATCATTCTCAGCTGGGCTTGGTAGCACACACCTGTAATCCCAGCAGTTCATGAGGCTGAGGCAGAAGGATCAAAAGTTCAAAGCCAGCCTCAGCAACTTACAGAGTCCCTAAGCAACTCAGTGAGACCCTGTCTCTAAATAAAATTCAAAAAAGTATTGGGGGTGTTGCTCGGGGGTTAAATCCAATCCTTGGTTAAAAACAAACAAACAAACAAAAACAAAGAAAGAAAGAAAAAGAAAACATGATCATCACCTGAGTTAAACCCCTTTGTTTTTCTGTATTTCATACTAGAGGGGGCGCTGGACCTCCAGGGACAAGTGGGGTTGCTGTAGGAATTTCCTCCTCTGAGCATCTGAACTCAAAGTTCCATGGGAAGTGGATTTCAGCACCTATTGCTGAGTTGTACCTGAAATACAGTAGAGATGCTCTAACAACCCAGTTGCATTAAGAAGTTGCATTAAGAACTGTTCTTTATGTCTGAAATTTTTTTAATGTTCTGTATTATTTTGAAATCAGAAATAAATGTCATTTTGAAGTTTAGTGAACAGAAAACGGACTTTAGCATGTTCAATTCAAGCAATAAATAAGTAAACAGGCTAGAGACCGGGTTCTCCTAGACAACCTCTGCCATCCTTGAGCTCCAACGTTTGTGTCTTCATTTGTAACAGGCACTTAGAGAAAGCCGTCTTTAATGAAAGGACTATTTACTTAGACCTGAAGATGCCCAATGGGTAACTAAAAGCGAGATAAAGCTCAGCATATCTGCCTTCATTTTGTATCTGTCTCCTTTATTACCTTAAATTTGGGGTGAGGTCCCTCTCAGCTCTTCGTATGAGCATGTTAATCATTTAAGGGGTGTCGTCTAAAAACAGCAATACAAAAGTTATTAGCCCTAAATATACCTAATCTATCTTGTCCCCTTTGAAGACTGAGGCAAGATTTTCAGTATCCTGTTTCAGCCCCTTTGAGTGGCACCTAGGAGTCATTGCCCTGCACCTTCCAGATCACTCCCATGATAAGATTGCCCCCCTGATCAGGAAGAGTCATCTCATAGGAACTGAACTGCCCCCTTCCAGGATCACAGGTCTGATAGATAAACCTCCTGAGCAGCAAGTGGAAATTACCCCTGTCAGTGATAAAGTCGTGAGTGACCTGCAGAACCAGAGCTGAAATAATGATCATCCAGATCACACTTTGACCAAGACTGCTTAATTATGCACCCTTCTGGCCCCTGTCCCTTCCTCTATTTCAACCTACAGCCCATGTCAGCACCACAAAAAAAGGCTAGACCTGATCTGTTGGGACCCCCAGAGTCAGGCCTCCAGGCTAGGACTCTGATAACTTCTTTGGGCTTCCCAGCTTTCTTGGATTTCCATTTACTTTGATTTCTTGGAAGAGCAACTCTGGACACATTGTCACCTAATAAGTTTTCCCTTTTCACAGACTCTCAGGAACACTAGCCAGCGTGGCAGGGAAATTCCTTTCCAGATCTGACCTGGTGGAATTCCTTTTCTGCTCCCTGGGACCACCATCCATGTTCTTCTCTTCTGCTGTAAGGGTCCATTGTGGTGGTCACTCTTAAATTTTTACTTGAGCATTTGTAACTTGAAAGAAGTCTAAGCTACCATTGCCACATCTTTACCCCTGTTTCAGACGACACCAGGATTGTCCAGGGCTTCACTCTGCTCATTCTCCTAGATTCCATATTTGTTTGGTATTTTAGTCTCCTTTTTTATATTTCCCAGGTGAGTTATTATTGTTCTTGTTTTATGCAATCAATGCTTGTTTGGATTTGCCCACAAATTTATTAATATCTGCATTTGCCATTGTTTCTTTCTTTCTTTTTTGAGGGGTATATTACCATAAGTGGTGGGGTCCAGTTCACAAAGCCACCTTGACAGACTGCTTTGATTTGCTTTATACTTGTTTTGGATGAAATTTACTTTTAAAGCAGACCTGACAATTGTTTGTTCAAGGGGATCTTTGTTCTTGTTAAAGGCAATACATATTGCCTTAGGGAATATTAACTTTCTTATCATTAACTGAAATGACCCAAATGAGTGCCAGAGGGATTGGTAAGGGAAAATATTGATTTGATAGAATGAGGAACAGAGGGAAGAGGGAGGGAAGTGAGAGGATCCCATCCCAGGGGGTGGGTCTAGAAAGAGAGAGGTTGACCCTTTGAGACATATGATGGGTTGGGGCCTGTCTGAAATCAGGTGGCACTCTCCAAAGAGGTGACTGAATAACATTTCATGGACGCACTATTGAGAAAAACCAACAAGGACTGGTGAAGCCACAGCGGGAAGCTGTTATCATCCCCCATGTTTGAAGAGGAGAAGTGTGTATGTAATGGGTGGGGTGGCCTTATTGGAACTGCAGAGACCCATAGCTGGGGCCTTCAGTTGGGATTGTAATCCCTGTGAGACATTGACCCAGGAGGGAAGGTGCTGGAGGGATTTGGGAGAAAAAAATACCAGATCTCTTTTGGCTCTGCCCACTGGCCTAATAGAACCAGAAGGTGAAGGAAAAGGGAACCCCATGGATGCAGCCCAAGGAAGTCACCTACCCAGGCAGGGCAAGAGCCTGTGGAGAAAGGAGTGGAGCCTATCTGGAAAGGCAGACAGGTTATCCAGTACAGTGGGGCCTGCACCACAGGTTAGAGGGCACGTGTGCTAGTGGGGTGAAAGACAAATGCATAAAGCGTTGACACTCCTTGTCAACCTTCCTTTCATTTGTCACAGTCTTATTTTCACCTTGCTTCTGTGAATGACTCTCACTGTCAATGTCATACCTTCATGATGGTTGAGAAGGCACTAATTTGGAAAACTCTCCAGGGGGTGGGAATGCTCTCCTCATTCCCAGCTTGCCCTCCCAGGTATGCTTCTCACGGAAAAGTGACAAAAATCGTCTATCTCCTGGTAAATTGTTCAGCACCATCCTGATTGTAATCAGAGTGAAGCTGGACAATAGGAGCAGTGGCAAGTTGTCCTCCCATGGTTTAAAACAAGAGGGATGTGATGGTTCAAACCTGGAATCCCAGCTGCTGAGGCAGGAGGATCCTGAGTTCAAAGCCAACCTCAGCAACTTTGCAAGGCCCTACGAAACTCAGGGAGACCCTGTCTCTAAATAAAATATAAAAAAGAGCTGGGAATGTGGCTCAGTGGTTAATCGCCCCTGGGTTCAACCCCTAGTACCAATAAAAATAAAACATCAGAGCAAATCTAGAACTCCAGAAACCTTCATTTCTCCTAATGAAATCCAGTCTCCCCAGGCTACCCAGCTCTACCCCACCCTCTCCAATTCAGTCTCAAGGGTCTCCATTTAATTGTTGACCTTCCCTCATTGGGTAAGAGAATATAAAAAGAAGGCAGAAGTAAAGAAAAGATGTGTGTGGCCTTCTCCTCTTCTCTTGCTTGTTGAAATGCACTACTGATTTCCGTATGCATGGAAACTGGAGAATTTGAATGGGTTCAAGGGAGGGCAGCAGAACCAACCTTTAATCATTGGTTGAGTCAATAGCCATGGCCCTGTAATATTATTCTCAGCATCTGAAGATGACATTACTCATAATGATTGGTGTCTTTGTGGGTGAACAAGGCTTACAGACAAGGCTAGGCTAATGTTCCCTTTTAGATTGCACATGTAAAATCTATTTTCTAGTCCGTAGAAACAGCCACTAATTAAAGCATCTGGTGCCATTTGTCAACCTGCCTTTTCTGCTCTGTGGTAGGTCATTTCCCTTCTGTAAAACTTGTCACCCCTTTGCAGATCAAAAAATACCAGTTTAATCGATCCCCAGTAGCACTAGGAAAAAAAAAAAAGAGCACCAGTTGAGTCTGCCTTTGTCACTTCTTGGCTTATCACAAAGACACTGTGCTGATACTGGTACAGAGAACAAGGAAAATGTAGAGCACAGAAATCATAGGCTCTGGCCATAGTAAATAAGTGCAGGCTCTTACACACAGCTGTTCAAAAACATCTTTTGAATAAATAAATGGATGTTCTTGAGAGTTATATCTATTGCTCCAAGGTAAGAGGATATAGTGCTAATATAGCAGAGAGTTTAAAAACAAGTGTGAATCATTAATAATAACATCACCTACAGAAGCAGTAAAAGATTAAATGAATGAATATTTGTGAAAATACCTGGCATAAATTTAAAGCCTTACATCCAGGCTAATTATTATTATTAATACAGATATTGTAGATATCTAGTCTTTGGGGAAAGAGCATAGATTTGGAGTTAGAAGATTCCACCACACTAACAGCCCCAACCCATTGTAATCTGGAGAAAGTTGCTCAGAGTTGATCTCTGAGTTATTTTTCTTATCTATGAAGTGAGGATATTAATACTGTTATTTTCCTTCTGTGTAGAGCTCTAAGACTTGTTATGAAATGCTTTTAAAGTTGTAAAGCAAGGCACAAATATTGATTTTGGTTGGTTGTTTGGGTAATCAGTACACCATAATCCAGCAGCCAGAATGTCACTAGTGTATACACTACCACCTCAGCAGTGACAGTACATCTGAAAAAATATACTTCTCAGAACTTGTGTCCATCTGGGGCTGAGGCATATGGTTGTTGAAGCTGTGGCCCACTCAAGGGCGGGTGCCATAACCTGGCTGCCAGGCTGGAAGGTTCTAGCCACAGAGGCCGACAGAAATAAATCTGTAGATAACTCCAACTTTGAAGTATCAGAAAAACACTGTCCCAAACAATCCTTCCCAGGACTTCTTATGGATAGCGGAATCAGGAGATTGCCTTCCCTACTGGTTTTAATAGTAACAACCCTGGACCAGGAATTAAAAACTGGTTTCTAGGCCTGGTGATTGTATGATCTGACTGTGTGATCACAGACAAGTCATTTATCATCGCTTAGCTGGAAAAAGAATAATGAAATCTACTCTGCAGGACGTTTAGGTGGCTAAAATAAGCTTGTATATATAATGTCATTTTGTAGACTGCAACGCACTAAATAAATGAAAGTATTAGTTTTCTTCACAGATGCTGAAGGAAATGTTACTGAGTTGTAATATTTCCTCACACATACATAGCAGAAGCAAAGAAGGGAGGCAGATAATTCACGGATTGAAACAACCACCTCCTGAATCATATAGATGTGGCTGGGCTGGGTCTAATGTATTGCCACTCAAGTCCAGCCATAGTGGCTAGAGAACAGGGCTGTGAGGAAAAGCAGAGGGAATATTTCCTCTACAGAAAAGATAGATGAAAGGGAACCCAATGAGTTCCAAGTCCTCACAGAGCAACCATGGGAAATACAGCAAGTCCTGTATGCCATTTTGAGAAGGGGATCTACAGGCGGCTGGCTGGAAGAGGGTCTGTTTGGATCAGCGGGGTGGAGGGGTTCTGTTCCAGGGAGTGATGGGTCAGGCCAAAGCCAGGGCCAGGGCCACTGTGACCTACCTGGAGATGCACTCAGCTATACTGCAACTTGATGGGGGAGTGCAGTCATATGGCAGCCAAAGTGTTATCTTTGTGAGTTGGAGCTAAAAGGTGCCTGTGAGACGGAACCTTACTTTGGGAGGTCCTACAAGGTACTTTAATCCCTGAGTGTGCTGCGTAAAGAAGGGTGTTGAGCCCATAAAATAACTGTTGTCCACAGCAGAGGGAGAGAGAAGCACGAAGACTGAGCCATGGGTGTCCAGGGGAGGCCTGGACTGGCCTGACTGTTAGGATGAGGGGTAGCATTTATAGGGAGAAGCATTGGGGTCAGGGACTGAGGTTGGTTACTTTGTGCAGGGGAGCAATCAGGGGGAAGAAGGTTTGGGGTAGTGAGTCTTGCATGAAACTTCATGTATAAGTGTTTGATTTTTGTGTTATTCATGGTGTTTATTGTGTCTTTGGTTAAAGTGCAGGCTTGTTAAGAATAAAACTGTGGCTATCATGCTAAGTGAAATAAGCCAATCCCCAACACCAAATGTTTTCTCTGATTGGCGGATGCTAACACATAGTGGTGGGGGGAGAATAGAAGTTCATTGGATTAGACAAAGGGGAATGAAGGGAAGGGAGGGAGGATGGGGATAGGAAAGAGAGGGGAATGACTTTCCTATGCTCACAAATGAATACATGACCAGTGAAACTCCACATCATGCTCAACCACAAGAATGGGATCCTAATTGGAATAAGTTATACTCCATGTATGTATGATATGTCAAAATACACTCTCCTGTCATGTGTATCTAAAAAAGAACAGCAACAGCAAAGGAATAGGACTGTGTAGCACACTTCTTTTCTGAGCTGTGCTGCTACCAGTTTAGTGTTTTGTCCTTATCTATGGAATGAACATCCCTTTCATTCCTTGATTTTTTTTTTTTTTTTATTACTTGGGATTGAACCCAGAGGTGCTGCTCTACTACTGAACTACATCCCCATCCTTTTTTGTTTTATTCTTTATTATGAAACAGAGCCTCACTAAGTTACCCAGACTGGTCTTGAACTCGCAATCATCCTGCCTCAACCTCACCCAACACTGGGATTACAGGTGCGTGCCACCGTGCCTGGATCTGCCCCTTCTTTCCCACTTGTCCTCCACAATATCTCCTTAAACCAAACCCTGCTTCTAGATCTGTCAATCTCCTGTTCAAGCTCTACCCATCTTGTGAGGTCACCTTCCCTCTTTATCCTGGGGGAAAACAACTCAACTTCTTTTTAATTTCTGGGTATCAAGCAGAACCACATGAAATTGTTTCTCTAGATTAAATACATTTCACATGGTTCACCTTCACCTACTCCCTCTACTGACTGGACACTCACTTGGTCTTACTTTGTAGTCCTTTTCATTATTAGAGTTCTAGATATCTGGATTCTTTCTTGTCTTTCTCTTTATATCCCACTCCTACCTCTACCAAACATGAGCAGAAACTATACTGGCTTATTCTTTGCTGTATCCTCAGCTCCTAGAGTATTGCATGGTGCATGGTAGGTAATAAGTGTTTGTCTAAAAAAAGAAAGGAATCATTTTCCCCTGAATTGGGGTTTTAAACAGATTTGATCTGTTTGTGGGATTCGGCAAGTCTCTCCCTATCTTACTTTTCTTCATCTCTAAAAGTTGTATGGTGTATTAGGTCTGTGGTTCGCAAACCCGGCTCTCACTAGAATCACCTGCAGAGAATGTAAAAAATATTCCAAAACTGACTCCAGACTAATGGAATCACAGTAGTAGGGAGGGGCTCTGATATATGTGATATCTTCACCTCTAGAGTCTTAGATAGCCACTGAAACAGCAGTTAAACCTGCACTTGGGAACTATAAGATTCCATGAAGACACAGGGCAAGGACTGCACCTGTCTTGCTCACTGCCAGGTTCCCAGTCATAATGTCTAGCACATGGCAAATAGTAAAGAACAGTTGTTAATGCATCTTGGAAGTCTTTTTCATTTCTAAGCGCACCGTAAGCTGTCCAAACCCATTAGGCTAGAAATCTTACATGAATTGATTTTGAGAATTTTCCCCTTTTCTTCTCCTTTGGCAGTTCTGAGGATTAAGCCCAGGGCTCACACATGCTAGGCAAGCGATCTACCACTTACATTCCTAGAGAAACTTGAGAGTTCTCTAACATCTACTTTGGTTCCCAAATTTGACATGTTTGTATATTTTGGCAGTATGTAACAGCCATGTGTCTCTAGGCAACATAAACCTCTGAACCTCAGATTCTTTTTTTGTGAAAGGAGTCATTGGGTTAAGTGACCCCTAGGATCCTATGGAACTTGAACATTCCATAATGACTCTATTACTTACTGTTTGACTTTGAGGAATTGACAAAACCTCTGTTGAGGTATCTGTAACTTCATCTCTTCCACTTCTCACCACTGGATTATAAACGCTTTGAGCACTGAAACCTTACCTATCCTATTGTATGATTCTCCAATACTTAGTGTTTGGTATATAATAGTCACTCAATAAATAATTTTTGACAAATCATAGAGACTTCTTGAAAATACAATGAGGGAAGGGCTAAACATAGTGGGCAAGCCTGTAATCCCAGTGGCTTGGGAGGCTGAGTCAGGACGATTTGTGAATTCAAAGCCAACCTCAGCACCTTAGCCAGGCCGTAAGCAACTCAGTGAGACCCTATCTCAAAAAACATATATATAAAAGGGGTAGAGATGTGGCTCCATGGTTAAGTGCCCCTGGGTTCAGTCCCCAATACCAAAAACAGGGGGAGGACAGGGATATAGCTCAGTGGTAAAATGCTTCTGGATTCAATCCCTAGTACCAAGTAAAAAAATAACATAACAACGAGGAATTGGTATGTAGCTCAGTACTAGAATGTGTACTTAGCATGAGTGAGGACCTAGATCTAATCCCTAGCACCAAAAAAAAAAAAAAAAAAAAAAGAGAAAAGAAAGAAAGAAAAAGAAAAAGACAAGTAAAATAAAAATTAAAAAGAAAAAGTAGAAGCTAGCTTAGTTAATTAAAAATTTAGATATCAACCTGAATTCAATATACTGCTGGTGAGAGTAGAACATCAAACAACCACTTTCCCCTTTTTTTTTTTTTTTTTTTTTAATATTTATTTTTTAGTTCTCGGTGGACACAACATCTTTGTTGGTATGTGGTGCTGAGGATCGAACCTGGGCCGCACACATGCCAGGCGAGCGCGCTACCGCTTGAGCCACATCCCCAGCCCTCCCTTTTTTTTTTTTAATAACAAATTCGTTGAGATATAATTCACACACCATAAAATTAACTCACTTAAAGTGAGGAATCCAGTGGATTTAGTGTATTAAGATTCTATTTAACCATCACTGCTATCTAATTCAAGAGTATTTTTGCCATAGTTTAGATAAGTGTCCCCCAAAATCCATGTGGTAAAGGCTTGGTCACCAGCCTGTGGCACTCCTGGGAAATGGTGAATCTTTAAAAAGCAGGGCCTAGTGGATGAAGTTAGGTCACTGGGGGAGTCCCCTTGAAGGGAATATTCAAACCCCAGTCCCTTCCCTTCTGTCTCTCTGCTTCCTGGCTACTCTCGGGTGAACAGTTTGCTGTACCACACACTCCTGCCATAGGGTGCTATGCCATCACAGGGCCAAAGCAACAGGACTCGGCACCCCTGGACTGAAACCTGGGGAGCTGGGAGCCAAAATAAACCTTTCCTCCTTTTAAGTTGATTCTCTCAAGTATTTTGTTGGTGATGGAAAGCTGACGAACACAATTTTCATTGCCCCCTTAAAGTAAAACAAAACAAAACACATATTCATTGACAGTTCCTTCCTAGTTCCCCCTTCTCCCAGCCTCTGGCGACTAATAAACTGCTCTCCTTCTCTATGGACCCGCCTGTTCTAGATACAGCATATAGATGGTGTCATACAATAGTTGACCTTTTGTGTCGGTTTCTTTCACTTATCATGTTTTCAAGGTTCACGAATGTCATAGTGTGCATCAGTAGTTCATTTTTTAAATGGCACATGATGTCCCATTGTACGGCTATGTCACATTTATTTTTATCTAATTATTGGCCAATAGATATTTGGATTGTTTCCACTTTTTTTTTCATTTACTTATTTATTGATTGATTGAGATGGGGGTCTCACTATATTACCCAGATTGGTCTTTAACTCACCATCTTCCTGCCTCAGCCTCCTGAGTAGCTGGATTACCACCATGCCCAGATACATGGGGTCCTTTGAAGTGTTACATTTTGATGAGGTCTAATTTATTTATTTGTTTTTTAGCTATTTATGGTGTTTTTTTTTTAAACTTTTCTCTTTTTTTATAAATTTTGAGACAGTTTTTTTTTTAATTTTATTTTTCAGTTTTCAGCGGACACAACATCTTTGTTGGTATGTGGTGCTGAGGATCGAACCTGGGTCGCATGCATGCCAGGCGAGCGCGCTACCGCTTGAGCCACAGCGCCAGCCCCAGCTATTTATGTTTTTAAGAAACCGTCATTTAATCCAGTGACATAAAGATTTATTAATTTGTTTTCTTCTAAGCGTTTTCAAGTTTCAGTTCTTTTCTTTCTTTTTATTTTTTTAGTAGTGGAAATTGAATTAAGGGGTGCTTTACCACTGAGCTAAGTCCCCAGTTCTTTTTATTTTTTATTTTTATGTTTTGTTTTTGGTGCTGGGTATCAAACTCAGGGCCTTGTGCATGCAAGGCAAGCACTCTATCAACTGAACTATATCCCCAGCCCTTTATTTTTTATTTTGAGACAGGGTCTTGTAAGTTGCTTAAGGCCTGACTAAGTTGCTGAAGCTGACCTCAAACTTACAATCCTTTTGCCTAAGCCCCCCAAATCACTGGGATTACAAGTATGCATCACTCTGCTTAAAATTTTAGTTCTTACATTTAGGTCTATAGTTCATTTTGAGTTAATATTTCTAAATGGTGCAAGGTAAGGGCCTCCCTTCTGCTTTAAAAAATTTTGAATAGTGAAATTTAGTACACATATAGAAAAGTACAATAAAAATTCATAGCTGTGCAAGTTATAATCAATGAAAGAACACAAGCTAGGTACAGTGTCACACGCTTATAATCCCAGCTGTTTGGGAGGCTCAGGCAGGAGAATCAGCAGTCCAATGCCAGTCATGACAATTTAGCAAGGACTTGTCTCAAAATAAAAGTACAAGTGTTGGGTTGTAACTCAGTGGTAGAGCACTTGCCTAGCATGTGTGCAGCCCTGGGTTCTATCCCCAGCACCACAAAAATATTCAAAAATTAAGAAAAGAATTATAGGATTGGGGGAAGAGCACAGTGTAATTAATAGCCAGGCCAGGAAATGGGACACAGCACTCTAGAGGCTCTGCTTGTGCTACTTCCTGATCAACCTTCTTTTCTCTTCAGGAAAGAATCTGCTATCCTTTAAGGGAACTCTTGTTTGCTTTTCCTAGTCATACATGCATTCCTTACAAGCAAAGTTTCATTTTGCAAGTTGTGTGTGTGTGTGGTACTAGAGATTGAACCCAGGGGCAGTCTCCCACTGAGCTACATCCCAGCCCTTTCTTTTCTATTTTATTATTATATTGTGTTTATTTTATTTTATTTTACTTTGAGACAGGGTTTGGCTAAATTATCTAGGTTGGCCTCCTTCTGATTCCACCTCCAGAGATGCTGGAATTACAGGTGTGCCAACATGTCTGGATCATTTAGACAATATTTGAGTCTCATAGTAATGAAAGTATACAATTTCTGGCTTCTTTTTCTGAACATTATTTTTGCAAGATTTTTTACCCCATGTTTTGCAAGTAGCTGTACTTCATTCTTATTTTTTGTTGTATGGTATTACATTGCACAAACATAACATGATGTTCTATATTCAATGGTTGTGATGGTTAATTTTAATATTTGACTGTATAAGGAATATCTAGGAACCTGGTATTTGGATGGGTCTATGAGGGTATTTCCAGAGGAGATTAGCATGCGTGTCTGAATACATTGGTGGGGGGAAGATCTGCCCTCACTGTGTGCAGCAGGCACCATCCAGGAATGGAAAGGAGGGATGGTGTGGACAGAATAAATAAAGGGCAAATTGGTCTCTTTTCCAAGAGCTGGGATACACTTTTCTACTATCTTTGAACATTGGAACTCCAGGTTGTCCAGGCTTTGGGCTCCAGGATTACACCAGCGACCCACTGCAGTTCCCAGGATTTTGATTGGGGATTGATAGTTAAGGTAGCACTGTCCCTGGTGCTGAGGACTTTGAACTTGAACTGAGCTTTGCTACTGGCGTTTCAAGGTCTCCAACATGCAGACTAACTGTCATGGGACTTCTCAGCTGCTATGATTTTATGAAGTGATTCCCCTAATAAATCCCCACTTATATACCTGTACATATATCCTATTGGTTCTATCTTTGTGTTGAACTCTAATATGATGATCACTGGAATTATTTCTACTTTGGAGCTTTTATAAATAATGCTGCTAGGAATATCCTTTTCCTTGTCTCTTGGTACACAATACATGCATGCACGTCTGTTTGGTATCTACCTTGGGGTGGAATTGTTAAATGAGTGTCTCTTAATTTAAATAGAAAATGATAGACTATTTTCCAAAGTGTTTGTTTTAGCTTAAGCTCTCACCAGCTATAAGAGATCTTGTTCCAGTGCCAGTGTGGTGGGGCACGCCTGTAATCCCAGTGATTTGGGAGGATAAGGGAGGAGGACTGCAAGTTTGAGGCCAGCCTCAGCAACTTAGGAGAAGCTATTTCAAAATCAAAAATAAAAAAGGACTGGGGATATAGCTCAGTGGTGGAGCATTCATGGATTCAATCCCTAGTATCAAAAAAAAAAAAAAAAAAAAAAAAAGAGTTCTTGTTGCAGGTCCTGGAAGAGTATCTCATTGTGGTTTTAATCATCAGGGAAAACCCTGATGAATAAGGAAGTCAATCATCTTTGAAAATGTTTATTTGTCTTAGGTTTTGGTGAAATACTTATTATAGTCTTTTATCCATAAAAAAAAAAACTGGTCTTCTGTCCTTCGTAGTTTCTAGAAATTTAAAAATATAATCTGGATATAAGTCTTTTTTTGGTGGTGGTGGTATTAGAGATTGAACACACAGGTGCTGTGTACCAATGTGTGTACCTCCAGGTTTATTAATTTTTTATTTTAATACAGGGGCTTGCTCAGTTGCCCACACTGGCCTGGAATTTGGATCTTCCTGCTTCAGCCTCTGGGTAACTGGTATTATAGGCTTGGGCCACCACACCCAGCTGGATAAGAGTCCTTTGTTAATAATATGGGTTGCATATATCATTTTCCATCCTGTGCTTTTATTTTAAGTGTCTTAATTATTTTTTGTTTTGTTTATTTTTTTGGCTTTTTATTTATTTTTATTTTTTTATGGTGCTGGAGATTGAACCTAGGGCCTTGTGCATGTGAGGCAAGCATTCTACCAACTGAGTTATATTCCCAGCCCCTAATGATGTGTTTTTGATGAAAATGAATTCTGATTTGTGAAAATTTTATGTCCAGTTTAAAAAGTTTTTTCCTATTCTAAGGTCATAGAGATATTCTTCTATATTATCTTAGAGATTTTATTACTTGCCTTTTATATTTAGATCTATAATCCATTTGTATCTTTTGTATGATATAGGTAGGGATTTAATATCTTAAATAATGATATCCAATAATTCCTAGTATAATTTATGCAAACACCTTTCTTTGCAAATTGTCCTGAAGTGCTTTTATGTTGTCATAAGTCACATACGTATTTTTTGAGCCTTATTAGCCTAGGTCTATGATCCTTATTCTATTTCACTGAAGTTTATGTCTCTCTTTACATATCCATATAAGCCTGAAAGTTCTACTCTGGTAGATAAGTGTTGGAATCTTGATTGACATTGCACAAAATCTATAGAGCAGTTTAGGGAATTTTTTTTTTTTTTTTTTTGCAGTACTAGGACCCTGCACCTGACTGTTTAGAGAGTTTTAGTAATTCCATAATATTTAATTTTTGCTTTCTTTCAAAAATGTTTTAAAATTCTCTGTGTAGAGCCTTTACATATCTTTTATTAGATTTGTTCTTAGGTATTTGATAATTTTTAATGTTATCTGAAATATAATTTTTAAAATCCCTCTTTCCCCCTCCCCCTTTCTTTTTCTTCTTCTTCCTCCTCCCCCCTCCCCTTCTCTTCTTCTTCTCCTCCTCTTCCTTCCTCCTCTGCTCCTCCTCCTCCTTCTTCTCTATTTTTAGGAGCTAGGGATAAAGCTTGGTGTAGAGCTAGGATGTGCAATGCCCTGGGTTTGAACCTCAGCACCACACACACACAAAATCATTTTCTAATTTATCTTTTTTTTTTTTTGTATATAAACACAATTGATTTTTCTTGGACATTAAACTTATTTCTAGCTTTTTTTTTTTAATTGGACCATGGCCAGGAGTCAACAAGTTCTGAAGACCTGTTTATTTATTGGTTTTCTTCCCTATATTCTTTTTGGGCTCTTCGAACTAAGTTTTGCTTTGTTGTTGTTGTTGTTATTGTTATTATTATTATTATTATTTTAGTTGTAGATGGACACAATACCTTTATTTTATTTGTTTTTATTTTTATGTGGTGTCAGGAATCGAACCCAGTGCCTTATACATTCTAGGCAAGCACTCTACCACTGAGCCAAAACTCCGGAATATGTCCTGTAAAAATAAAATTTTTATTTCTTCCTTTCCAAACTTAATTTTTTTTTTCCACTGGGGATTGAACTCAGGGGCACTCAACAACTGAGCCACATCCCCAGCCCTATTTTGTATTTTATTTAGAGACAGGATCTCACTGAACACTTATTGCCTTGCCATTGCTGAGACTGGCTTTGAATTTGTGATCCTCCTGCCTCAGCCTCTGAGCAGCTGGGATTACAAGGCATGTGCCACCATGATTGCCCCAAAACATAATAAATAAATATATAAATATTAATCATATATATGTGTTAATTCTGGGTATACGTGTTAATTCTATATCCGTGTTAATAGTATATATATATATATATATAAATTAACAGTTTTTTTTTTTTTTTTTCAATTGGACCATGGCCAGGAGTCAACAAGTTCTGAAGACCTGTTTATTTGTTGATTCTTTCTGGGCTCTGTGAACTAATTTTTGCTATAGTGAATCTTGATCTTATTTCACTTCCCCCTTCTCCAACATGGTGCTTCCAGCAATTGGTGCTTCAGGTAGGCAAACTTGTATATACATTTCAGACACACAAATCTGAGTAGAAATTATCATCTGTTTTCTTGTAGTTGTTTGTTTGGTCTTGGTTAAATACCTTTAGGTGCACTAAAGTGCCTTGGCATACTTGATCCTGTGGAGAAGCATGTCTCCCACAGTACACCTGAAGATGTGTCTGGGGACATGGATTTGGTATGGACTAATGGGAACACAGGATTGGTTGGTATCCATGTACAGCCCAAAGCCTGATACTTCATTGAACTCTGTAGAAGTTACCAGAAATATTAGTGTTCTCATAATGTATGACCATCACCTACCAGCTTGGTCCCTCTAGCCTTCAAGCAGCCCTAGAAATTCAACCACTGAATGCCAGGATCTGCTCTTCCACCAACTTTGGCAGCTGCCTTAAAAAATTAATTCTTATACTAAAAATTCCTTTTTCTTGTCCTATTGCTCTAGCTAGAACTTTAGTACAATGATGAAAAGGAGTAGCAAGAACGAACATCCTTGTGGCCAATTTTATGAGAATTTTAGCATCAAAATACCATCACATTGGTGTTTCCCAAGGCATGTTTTTTTTTTTTTTTTTTGAGATGAGATCTTTCTCAATTCCTGGGCTTGGGTGATCCTCCTGCCTTAGCTTCCTGAGTGCTAGGACTACAGATGCACACATCACTCTGGATCTTATAAGGTTTTTATAATATCCTTTATCAAATAGAGGAAGTTCCCTTATATTCATAGTCTTCCAAGATTTTTTTTTTCATGAATGGTTATGAAATTTTGTAACATGCTTTTTCTTCCTTTGTTGAGATGATTTAATGATTTTCTCCCTTATTCAGTTAATATGGTTAATTATAATTGTTCAATTTTTTTTTCATGTCAAATCATCTAACTTTTTTATGGACTACTATATTGCTATATGTTAGTGAATGTGTTTTGCTAATATTTGGTTAAGATTTAACATTATATTCATATGATTTTCCTTTCTCCTTATGTCTCCATCAGATTTTGATAGCAATGACATGCTACTATCATGAAATAGACTACTACTACTACTACTATTCTCCCACATTTACCTGAAAAGTTTATGTAATATGGGCATGATTTTCCCCTTCCCTTGCCTTGTACTGAGGAATGAGCTCCAGGTTTTACACATGCTAGGCAAGCACTCTACCACTATACTACTTCTCCAGCCCAACAAATTCTTATTTTTGAGACAAGGTCTTGCTAAGTTGCCCGGCTGGCCTTGAACCTGCAATCCTCCTGTCTCAGTCTCCTGTGTAGCTGGAATTACTAGTGTGGGCCACCATACTTGGTTCCATTTTTCTTAATTATTAGGTCTACTTCATTAATAAAATTATGTCTTCCTAGAATTTGGTAGAAAGGATTTAAATTAGGATTTAAGTTACAGGACTTGTCAGGTTTTCTATTTCCTCTTGTGTCATTTTCCCAGTGATATTTTGTCTTTTGATATTTTAAACCCATTGCTCCCTTTCCCCCTTTTTTGGGCTGCTGGGGATTCAACCCAGGTCCTTGTACATGCTAGGCAAATTCTCTTACTGCCAAGTTACACTCCCAATGCAAGGCCCATTGTTTTCTTCAATCAACTTTTCCTTCTTTGTTCATCTTCTTCTTCTTTTAATATTTATTTTTTAGTTGTAGTTGGACACAATACCTTTATTTCACTTATGTATTTTTATGTGGTGCTGAGGATTGAACCCAGGGTCTCGCACATGTGAGGAGAGCGTTCTACCACTGAGCCACAACCCCAGCCCTTCTTTTCTGTTTTATTTAAGAAATGAGGACTGTCTTGCCCAGGCTGGTCTGAACTTCTGGGCTCAACAATCCTCTTGTCTCAGCCTACCCAGTAGCTGGGACTATAGGCATAAACCGGCATGCCTAGATCCACTTTTTTATTTCTTTATGCCTCTCTGAGCTCATACTGGGGAATCACCTTCCTTTTGCCTGAGGCATACGTTTCATTATTTCTTTCAGTATAAATTTGCTAAAAATTCCTCACATTCTTGTCTTTTCTTAATGTCTTTATTATACTTTGATCCTTGAAATTATTATTTTTTGTTGTAAAATGACAAATTATAGTTCTATATGCATTCTTGAAATTCTTTTTTCTTTTAATTTTTTTTAGTTTTCGGCGGACACAACATCTTTGTTTGTATGTGGTGCTGAGGATCCAACCCTGGGCAGCATGCATGCCAGGGAGCACCTACCGTTTGAGCCACATCTCCAGCCCGCATTCTTGAAATTCTTGCTGCTATTCTTTGACTGTAGGACTGTGGTTTTTGTCCATAGGTAAGGAAGGCTTATAGTGTCAGGTATGTTAACGCTCAACTACTCAGAAATGAATTGATGGTTAAATACCCTAGTTTCCTCTCTCCTCAGTAGGTTAATTGTGAGGTGTGTCCCACATAGTCTCTCAAAGGATTACCAGTGAGACTGAGTTCCAGTTGTCCAAGATGGTAAAACATTTATCAGCTCACCTTTTCTTGGATTTTCTCCCTTCCCTATCTTACTTATCTGCTGAGGGCCATTACCAAGTAGGTATTGACGCATCGTAATCCTTGCCAGTGTACCCCATGTTAAATGGACTTGCCTTGGAAATTTGCTGCGACCTTGCTTGTGTGTTTGAGAAAGATGACCCTGCTCAAGGTGATCGAGGGTGGATCCAGGTTTGAGGAAGTATCCTGCAGGTTTGAGGAAGTATCCCGGTCCTTGGGCTTAGGGTGTTCCCGGTTTAAGGCGTTTCCCGGTTTAAGAATATGGGTTTTAGGGAAGTTGAGGTTGAAGATTATTGCTGCTGGGATTAGGGTGTTCCTGTTGCTTGTTCCCGTTGAGTTCTCGTGAGATTCAAATGGGATTTTGGAAAAAGCCTCGTGGAGTAGGTGAAGTGTGCGGGAGAACGAGACTGCCCCTGAACGTGTGTGGAGGCTGGTGTGAGATCCGGAATAAAGAATTGCTGTTTGAACCTACAGAGCTGTGTGGTGGCTTGTGATTCTGTGCCAAGCCGAGTCATTGGCACTTGGCTTCGGCATTTGGTGGCCCGTACGCGGAACATCTGAAATTTGGAGGTGAGTAAATTGCTCGCCCCTGAGGGAAGGCGAGAGAATGGGTGACCATTTCCAAAAACAATGTGTTCTTGTTTTGATTTATTTCGTTTTTGTTTCAAGTTGCCTGTCCCTAGAAATTTCTCAGGCAAACTGGGAAAAATGGTTCGCTCAAGGTTTGAAGTTTGTTAGCCCCGAGAAAGAGAAAATTGATACAGCGAATTTTTATTCAGTTTTTGTTTCATTCAGTTGCGGTTTTTTCTTATGTTATCTTATTGGGTTGCGTTATCTTTATAGAAGATTAGAAATTAGTAAAAAAGAAACCGAAAAGTTGTTAAGTAAATTGTTAGAGGTTCAGACCATGGAGAAAGACATTTTAGATCAAGGAAAAGAGAAGGTCTCTCGAGCTAGTCAGAGAGAGGAAGAAAATTTAAAGGAAAAGGGGTTATTAGGAAAAAGGCCACAACAAAAGGCTGTTACTAACTCCGTTTTATTACCAGAGGGTGTAATTCAACCATCAGCCCCGCCGATGGAGACAGCTGAATGGCCCTCAAACCCCATCGTAGTTGATAGATGGGATCCTGAGACAGGACCTCAAAGATTAGCATGCCCTGTATTTGAACAGGTAGGAGGGCAGCGAATTCACCGTGCTTTAGAATTTAAAACAGTGAAGCAGTTAAAGGAGGCTGTAACAACCTATGGTCCTCAAGCCCCTTTCACAGTAAGCATGGTGGAGTCCATTACTAACTTGGACATGACGCCAGCAGATTGGGCTAGCATGTGTAAATCTGTGCTAAATGGAGGACAATATTTGTTATGGAAGGTTGCCAATGAGGAATTTTGCAGGGAGACAGCTAGACGAAATGCAGCAGCCGGTTACCCTCAAAGAAATCTAGAGATGCTGCTAGGAAAAGGAGATTATGAGGGTCAGCGGCAACAAATGGAATATGATCCTGCTGTATATGCACAGATTGCTGCAGACGCAGTTAGGGCATGGAAGACTTTACAAGGACATGGAGATTTACAAGGTCAGCTATCTAAGGTATTACAGAGACCTAATGAACCTTACGCTGACTTTGTAGATAGGCTTATTCAAACGGCCGCCAAAATTTTTGGTGACACAGAACAAGCAATGCCATTAATAAAACAATTGGCTTATGACCAAGCAAATCGTTGCTGCAGAGAGGTTATTAGACCATGGAGGCATGAAGATTTAAACACATATATTAAATTATGTAGAGATGTTAATGAACAAGGGCAAGTCATGGCAGCTGCAGTAAAACAGGCTTTAGATGCCAGGCCAGAAACATGCTATAATTGTGAACAAACAGGACATTTTAAAAGGAGTTGCCCCATAAGAGGAGGTTTTAACAAAACTAGAAATCAAAGGAATAGAATACCGGGTATTTGCCCACGATGCCGTAGAGGGAGACATTGGGCTAATGAATGCCGTTCTCAAACCACCATAGAAGGTACTCCCTTATCAAAAAACGGAGAAGGATCAGGTATTTACCCAAGATATCGTGGAGAAAGGCATCAGGCTTCATTGCCAAAAAACGGACAGGGGGGCCCAATGCTCCGGGGCCCACAACCACAAATATACGGGGCAGTGGAGGAACCCAGCAACCCCATAAGGGTGGTGCCCAGGACACATTGTCCATTAAATCCCTCATCAGACAAACCCGAGGGAGCGCAGGGTTGGACATCTGCGCCTCTGCCAGAGCAGTATTAACTCCAGAGATGGGAGTTCAAATCATTCCTACAGGAATAAAAGGACCTCTTCCCCAAGGAACAGTAGGCTTATTATTGGGACGTAGTTCATCTACATTAAAAGGACTTATGATAAGTCCTGGGGTAATTGATCCCGATTATGTAGGTGAAATAAAAATTATAGCTAGTTCTCCAGGAGGTATATCAGTAATTTCACCTGGAGATAGAATAGCACAGTTGTTAATAATACCCAGCCTACATAATAAGTTCTCTAGTCTTAATGTAGAAAGAGGTTCCAGGGGATTAGGCTCCACAGGTGTAGATTGGGCTATGTTGTCTTTAAATTTAGATTCTCGCCCAATGCTAAAACTAAATATTCAGGGTCGTGAGTTTAATGGCCTGCTGGACACAGGTGCTGACCTTAGCATCATATCTCTTCAAGAATGGCCAAAACATTGGCCATTACAACAAGCCACTCAAACGCTTCGAGGCCTAGGAGTGGCGACTAATCCCCATAGAAGTGCTATGGTATTAGATTGGAAGGATCCTGAAGGATGTGAAGGAACTATACAGCCATATGTTTTGGATCACCTTCCTATTAATTTATGGGGACGAGATGTCCTAGATCAACTAGGTTTGATGTTAACAAATAACATCAATCCTAATGCGCCCACTACTAGGGCTAGACAAGGTATCAGGAAAGAAAAAAGATTAGGAAAACAAGAGCAAGGTATAGCAGCACCAATTCAAATAGATCAAGGAACAGACAGACATGGGTTGGATTTTCAGAAAGGGCCACTGAGACAATTAAAATTACTTGGAAATCAGAAAGACCAGTGTGGGTTCCTCAGTGGCCCCTGACTAAAGAAAAGATACAAGTAGCCCATGATCTGGTCAAACAACAATTAGCGGAAGGACATTTACAACCTTCTGTATCTCCCCATAATACTCCCATTTTTGTCATCAAAAAGAAATCGGGTAAATGGAGATTATTACAAGATTTAAGAGCAATTAATAATGAGATGGTTATTATGGGACCTGCTCAATCAGGGATTCCTCAATTGTCTGCTTTACCAAAAACGTGGCATGTTTTAGCTATAGACATTAAAGATTGCTTTTTTTCGATTCCAATTCATCCCGAGGATAGTCCACGTTTTGCATTTACTATCCCTGCATTAAATCATGAAGGTCCTGATGAGAGATATGAATGGAAAGTACTCCCTCAAGGAATGGCTAACAGTCCGACTATGTGTCAAATATATGTTAATAAAGCAATCCAGCCACTTAGAAATCAAAATCCTGAACTAAAAATATTTCACTATATGGATGATGTATTATTAGCACATAAAGATAAAAACACATTGCTGGAATGTTATGCCACACTTACAAACTTGTTAAAAAATTATAATCTAGAGATAGGAATAGATAAGGTACAATTAAATTTTCCAATTAATTATTTAGGAGTTCTATTATCCTCAACCATGGTCCGTCCACCTAAAATTCAAATACGAGTAGATCAACTCAAATCACTTAATGACTTTCAAAAGTTGTTGGGAGATATAAATTGGATAAGGCCTTATCTAGGCATACCAACAGGAGAGTTGGGACCTTTATTTGATATTCTAAAAGGTCCATCAGATCCAAATTCACCCCGAATGCTAACTCCTAAAGCTAGAAAGGCATTAAAAATTATTGAAACATATATGGAAAATATGCATTTAGATAGAATTGATATAAGTTTGCCTTTATTATTTATCGTACTACCAACAAAAAATATTCCTACAGGAGTATTTTGGCAGGAAGGTCCATTATTGTGGATACATTTATCTTACTCTCCTAACACTATTCTTACTAGGTATCCTGAGGCTGTAGGACAATTAATACTCAAAGGAATAAAAGCAGCAAAGGGAGTGTTTGGAATTTCTCCCAATAAAATTATTACTCCATATACTATGGAGCAAATTGATGAGTTAGCTAATGAGTTAAATACATGGGCAATAATCATGTGTAAATCAAATGTTTCATTTGATAATCATTTACCATCTAATCCTTTGTTGTCTTTTTGGTCTAAGCATCCTGTAGTTTTTCCTAAAATGACAAGAAAAACACCTATCGTGAATGCTCCAAATATATTCACTGATGGGTCTAATAATGGTACAGCTGCAGTAGTTACCCCTGATCAAACTTTTACATTTTTAGTTCCCAAACAATCAGCTCAAAAGGTAGAGCTTAATGCAGTTTTACAAGCTTTCCTGATGTTCAAAGATTCTGTATTTAATTTATTTTCTGATAGTCAGTATATAGTTAACGCTATTATATCCCTTGAAGATGCTGGTAGGATTTCCCCTTCCTCTACTGTTTTCTCTTTGTTTTCCACTATACAAAGTCTAATCTGGGATAGAAAAGATCCATTCTTTATAGGACATATCAGGGCACATACAGGATTGCCTGGAGCCCTTAGTTTGGGCAATGATTTAGCAGATAAAACTACACATGATATACATATTTTTTCTACTGTAGAAGAAGCTACAAATTTTCATAAAAGGTTTCATGTTAATGCTAATACTTTACAAAAGCGTTTTAAAATAACTAAGGAACAAGCCAGGCATATAATAAAACAATGTCAAAATTGTGTGACCTTTTTACCACAAGTTAATCTTGGAGTCAATCCTAGAGGACTGATACCTAACCATATTTGGCAGATGGACGTCACACACTTGCCAGAATTTGGAAAATTAAAATATTTACATGTTACAGTTGATACTTCTTCCGGATTTTTGATGGGCTCCCTTCATGCCGGAGAAAAAACTAAAGATGTTATAGCTCATTGCTTACAAAATTTTGCCACTGTGGGTGTTCCTAAACAGTTAAAAACTGATAATGGTCCTGGTTACACTTCTAACTCTTTTAAACAATTTTGCTCATCCTTTGGTATTACTCATATAACAGGAATCCCATACAACCCACAGGGACAAGGCATAGTTGAAAGAGCTCATCAAACTATTAAAACGTACTTATTAAAGCAAAAAGAGGGAATTGGAAAGGGGTATATATCCCCCAAAGATAAACTTAAAATAACCCTTTTTACTCTAAACTTTCTAAATTTGGATTCATCAGGACTTAGTGCTGCGGAAAGACATATGTATCCGAAAAATGTACATAAGCCTAAGGTACTTTGGAAAGATATTCTAACAGGACAATGGAAAGGTCCCGACCCAGTTATTGTCTGGAGTCGGGGTTCCGTTTGTGTGTTCCCACAGGGAGAACAGCAGCCGATTTGGATTCCAGAGAGGTTAACCAAAACAATTTCTACAGAAAAAGAAGATGATTTGACTGAAATCCATAACAGCTGATATCCAGAGCTCCAGCTTGGCTATTCTTACATCTGCGACAGTGATTAACCACGGTGCTTTTTTTCAATATCTATTTTATTATTGCATTTTTCCCACATCATAAAGTTCTATTTTATTTTTTGAGCTCATACAAACCTAGGTTAATGTTTTTCTGATCAGTTTTGTTTTTTGACTGTGTTTTATTTTTTGACTGTGGAGTTTTTAAACATTGCAATGGAGATTTCACTTAGGTATAGCTACAAGGCCTTTACTTATTATTGTCTTATGTGTTGTATGTTATGTGTGTACTGTTTTGTGTTGCATGTCAGTATGTCTGTATGTCCATATTTTTATTTGAGGAGCGCTCATGAAAAAATGGATCCGAATTTTTTTTTTTTATTCACGTGATTTAAGTGGTTTAATCTAAATTAGGTAAACAGCTGTTAATGATTGTTTTCAAAGGTGGTTAACAGATCTGTTTGCTTGCTATTGTTTTTAAAAGTGATTAACAGATCTGTTTGTTTACTTTCACTTTTCCTTTTCATTATATTTAATAATTCTGTTCAGGATAATGTCTCTTTAACATCATTGCCAGAATTCCCATCTCCATCCCAGTGCCTGTGAAGACTAAGAAAACCAAACTACAGCTTCTATGATCACAGTAAACTGTATAAACTGATGCATCAATGAATATAACTCAACAAGTAATGCTCAATCAAGGACTTGATTTACTTTGGGAGGAAATGGACATATTGATAGACTCTTCCACTTTGAACTGCCTGCAGAACTTGCCTGGACTATATATCAGTTGCATGCATTGTGAACTATCGTCTGGTGCAGCGAATTGTGGTACTGCTGGCATATTTTTGCTGATGGTGTCACCAGTGATGCAATTTCCTTGCCAGCGCACCCCATGTTAATTGTGGTAACACTGGCATCTTTGCTGATGGTGTCACCAGTGACGCAATTTTTCCAAAGGAGCCGTCAATTGGCTTGGTGTCTTGGCATTTCTGTGTCTTCCTCCCTTCTACTAGTGATGGTCTAAAATTTGGGGGCCAACAGAGGTGAGGCAAGAACCTCACCCCCCCACTGGTGCTTAGGCCTATCCACAAGCATGGCTGAATGCTGGACCGGTAGTCAGTGACGGGTTGATCTGGTTGCAGTGGATTCAACCTAAGACAGGAAGTTGACGCCCAAAGGTCAGCTCTCCCATGACGGGTAAGAACCACATGTTGAATTGGACAACCTACCAGGCACGGTCCTAAGCCACATTGCTTGTTGTTTAATTAATCAGAAGGGGGGAGATGCTGAGGGCCATTACCAAGTAGGTATTGACGCATCGTAATCCTTGCCAGTGTACCCCATGTTAAATGGACTTGCCTTGGAAATTTGCTGCGACCTTGCTTGTGTGTTTGAGAAAGATGACCCTGCTCAAGGTGATCGAGGGTGGATCCAGGTTTGAGGAAGTATCCTGCAGGTTTGAGGAAGTATCCCGGTCCTTGGGCTTAGGGTGTTCCCGGTTTAAGGCGTTTCCCGGTTTAAGAATATGGGTTTTAGGGAAGTTGAGGTTGAAGATTATTGCTGCTGGGATTAGGGTGTTCCTGTTGCTTGTTCCCGTTGAGTTCTCGTGAGATTCAAATGGGATTTTGGAAAAAGCCTCGTGGAGTAGGTGAAGTGTGCGGGAGAACGAGACTGCCCCTGAACGTGTGTGGAGGCTGGTGTGAGATCCGGAATAAAGAATTGCTGTTTGAACCTACAGAGCTGTGTGGTGGCTTGTGATTCTGTGCCAAGCCGAGTCATTGGCACTTGGCTTCGGCACTTATCCATTTCTACATCTTGCAATCATTTTCTAAATAAGGTATTTTTATCCAAATCCTTGTCTCATACCTGCCTATGAGGAAAACAAATGTAAGACCTGGCCAATTTCAAGAGTTCAGTCCTTTAGGGCTCAACACAAAGTAAGAAGGGTTCTCAGCACTCCCCACTGCCTTGGGGGATCCTAGAGTTCAGTTTCTATTGTCTCAATTCTCAGAGCCTATCAGAAGAACTGTTCAACCTCTTGGCTTCTCAGTTTGTCTTTGTGGAATTGGCATCCATTCCAGAGGAAAAGTATCTCCAAACATAAATGCAGGACATATTTTCCTGAGTATTTGGATCTTGATTTGGTTATTATTCATTCTTTGGTAATTTTCTTGGTGCCTTTAAGCAGATTATTATTATCATCATTATTTTTGGCACCAGAGATTGAAACCAGGGTGCTCTACCACTAAACTACATCCTCAGTTCTTTTTTTATTTTGAGACAGGGTGTCCCTAAATTGTCTAGACTGGTCTTCAACTTGTGATCTTCCTTTCTTAGCCTCCTGAGTCCCTGGAATTACAGGTGGGTCACCATGTCTGGCTTTTAAACAGATTTACAGAAAAATTTTGTTACCTTTTTTGTTGTCTTCAAAGGGAGAGTTAGTCCAAATTATTAAAAATGATACCGCAGCTTTTATATTTATGTGTATATATATATATACATACACACACACACACACACATAAGATACCCATAGATTGTGTGTGTGTGTATACATACTTTCATACTTTTTTGGGGTGCTGAGAATCAGGCCTCATACATGCTAGGGAAATGCTCTACCACTGAGCTAACCCCTAGCTCCCTTCTTTTTTTTTTTTTTGGCTCTTAATTCCTGGGCACATACCATCAGGATACAAGTTTCCTTTTATAGGTTGGTATCACATTTTGATCTTCAAAGAGCTTGTTTGAATCCTGGCTTCCTTCATTCCCCTAGCTCTATTTCATTCTCCCTTATTCATGTGATGGACTTTCACAATTCCAGGCTTTTGCCTGTTCCTCTGCCCTCTAAGAAGAGAATTTTTCTTAAAGTGTCCTACAAGACCCGCCCCCCAATGAATAGAAAGGTTCCAATGCCAAAATGGGCTGTCAGTCAAAGATCATTCAGATAATTTGAATGGGTTGCCTAGAAAGAGATCAACCTTCAACCAGGGGAGAGTCTCAGTAATGGGAACTAGGAGTGACTAAATCAGGTTGGAAGCAGGATGAAATGAAAAGATCAAGAAGGGCAAAGTTGGAAGAAACAAACAGGCAAAGTAAGGACAGGGTGTGGTCTGCTCAGGAGCAAGTCTAAAAGGAAACAGCCAGATACTCTTCGCTTACCACATTCTTGAAGGCTCTGCTTAAAGGACTTTTCTTAATTCTCTTGGCTGGAATTACTTCCTCCTTTAACTTTTATAGCATTCTTACTGCATTTATTATATCATACTTTTTTTTTTCTATTGGCTTTGAATAGTCTATTTCTTCTAAGTTATTACTACTAGATGGCAGCTATAGTATAGTGGAAAGAGCAATGGAATCAGAGTCATAAGACCTGGGTTTTAGGGCTGGGGATGTGGCTCAAGCGGTAGCGTGCTTGCCTGGTATGCGTGCAGCCCAGGTTCAAACCTCAGCACCATGTCCGCCAATAACTAAAAAATAAATATTAAAATTCTAAAAAAAAAAAAAAAGACCTGGGTTTTAGTCTCAGCTTCAACATTTACCTAAGGTGTTTGAGCCTCAGTGTACTCATTATAAAATGGGGATATTATTTGCTCAATACTGTGATTTCAGTATAACAAGATATAAGATATATAAAGTGGTATATAGTAAGCACATGACAAAAACTTGCATTTGCCTGCGTGTTTGACACATATTTTCTTTTGCTGTTTTGTTTGACATACATAATTTTATTTGGATTGTACCTATTTATTTAGACTGTTATTATTATGGAATATTAAGATGCTATAATAGGGAAAATAATCAAGGTCACATAGTTAAATAGCAGAAACAAAACTCAAATCCAAGTTTGTCTTTCCCTAAAATAGTTGTGTATACCAATGTCCACTGGTCTACTTAGCTTCCCAAGGCCTCACAGAGACTCTTTTTTTTTTTTTTGTGGTGCCTTGTGCATGCAAGGCGAGCACTCTACGGAGCCACATCCCCATCCCTTCTCAGAGGGGCTTCTAAGAGTGATGTTGAAATTACTTTTTTAGTTTAAATTAATCAGAGACAATGTGGAATATGATGACAGAATAAAGTTTTCGGTTCTCTGCTTTACAAATACATTTTCATATATTTTCTTCAATATAACTTCCTAAACAAAACTGTGTATAATGCATTAACAGAGGAAAAGGAGATACTTTTACTTCCTTAAGGACATTTTACACAATCCCTGATTTAACAAACATCCATAGCCTGGAGAAGAGGCTTCGTGTTTTCAGTTTTTTTACCTTGAAAAAGGGTACCTGAGTTTTCCAAGGGAAAAACCTTTGAGAAGAAAGCTATGAACTGGTGCCCCAGAAAAATCCAATGGATTCATTCAACAATCTGCCCTTAGGATCTCACTGATCATAAACTGAAGAACCTCCGTAGCATAGGAGAATCATTTTTTCATTTGAGAGTAATATAAAAATCATGAATCACTTAAACAGAAAATTAATGGAAATTTCCACATTTTGTGTTTATGTGGGTACTCGGACAGTGGTGAAGAGGAAAGAATGATTACAGAAGTTGCTGCAAAGTCACTTCCATAATCCTACCATCACCTTTTGGTTAAGGGCCTTACATAATTGCCTTAAAACGCTGGGCATTTCTTGTCCCTTAACTGATTTCACAGTTCCACTTTAAATACAACTGCGGATGAAGGACGAGAAACAACAACAAAACCCTCTAAGGATCCAGGAAATAATTAGGGTTGCCCCAGGGAAATCAGAATGAGAGAGCGAAGAAGCCCCCTCTCTCCTCCACCTCCTCCGGGACTCACTCTCCCTCCCTCTAGGACTCCCCCAGCCCGGCAGGCTCACCCCGCCGCCTCCGCCTTCCCTAACACGTGCTCTCCGGAACACTCACTCGGAGACACCCCGCCCTCCGGAGGGCTGGGCTCGGGAGCCGAACGCGCCAATCGGCGCGCGCCTTACAGCGTCGTGGACCGACAACGTTGAGCCGCCCAATCGAAAGGGCTTTACCGCCCGTTTCCCGGAGCCCCGCCCCCTCGCGGCCGTGCCCCCGCCCGCCGGTCTCCTCCCTCCTCCTCTCCGCCCGTCCGCCCCTCCCCCGCCGCTCCGGCGCGGAGCCTGCGAGACGGAGAAACTGGGGCAGAAGTGAAGATGGCGGCGGCGGTGCTGGCGGCGGCGGCGGCTTTTCGCCAGTGACGCGTGGTGCGGGCTCCTCTCCCTCCCCACCTCCCCTAGTCCGACCCGTCCGCCGCCAGGACTACACGGTCCCCGCCGCCTGCCCCTCGCCTTCCTCCCCAGTGGTCCTCTCCCGACGCCCGGCTGCCGCTGGCGGCGGCGCGCCCCGGTCCCGGCCGCCGGCCTCGCGCCCCTTCGCGCAGTGGCCGGGCGAGCGAGTGGCGCGTTGATCCGTCCTCCTGCCTGCCCCGCCGGACCGCCGGGCCGCGGACACACGCCCGGCAGGGAGGCGGCGGCGGCCCCTGCGCATTCGCTTCCCTCCATTTGGGAACTGGGAGGCGGCGGCGGCCGTGGGTTTTGGGGAGGGGAAGGTGCTTCGGGGGGCGGGCGAGATTGGGAGGGGGCCGTCCTCAGTAGGAGGACGAGAAGGAAGCACCATGACGTCCATCCATTTCGTGGTTCACCCGCTGCCGGGCACCGAGGACCAGCTCAATGACAGGTAATAGGGCCGGCCGGCGGGCGGGCTGGCGGGGGAGGGGCGCCCTCCCCTCCCCCCACCCCCACCGACCTCGCCGGGGCGGGCGCGGGTGTTTACGCGCCGTCCGACCGGCTGGGTTGGGGGGTCCTCACTGCCCCCTGTAGGCCCCTTCTGGGGCAAACTTCTCGTCCCGGGGGTTAGGGGCTGCGGGGGGTGGGCGCAGTGTAGACCGGGCCCGCGGTGTAGACGGAAGAGCGCTCTGCAGACCCCCTTCCCCCTCCCGCAAAGAGCCGCGTTGAACTCGGAGGAGATGGGGGGGGGCTCCGGCTCCCGGGGGGCGGGCTGTAATTACCGCCCGGCCCAGGCCCGAGGAATCCATATTAGTCAAAGTTGAATTGAGACAGACAATGCGGATGGGGGATGGTGGAGGTAAAAAGAGAGGGAAGAGGAGAAGCGAGGCCAGAGGCACCGGGGTAGGCTGGGCTGGGTCCTCTAGGACTCCCGCGAGCTGTGTCCGGTGGGGTAGTCTGGACCTGCCAGGCCTGGGGATCCCGGGGGGGGGGTGCGATTCCCGGCAGATCCGGAGAGAGGGGGTTGGGGAGAGAGAAAGGGAGGTAGCGCCATCATTATTGTTATTATTATTAAATTTGAGCCCCTGCGGTGAGGTTTGCCTGCCCCCGGGTGGGGATGAATTTGGGCGGGGGTGGGGAAGTGGATTGGATTCCCTTTGCTCTCCTTCCCTTGAAATGGTGTTGGCAGCTCCAGCTCCCGGCCCCTGTGGTGCGAGCTTTTTTGTTTCCTTTTTTATTCTAATGATAGTGTTTTCCTGAGTTGTAATTTGACAGCTGAAAACCGTGCGTAGAGTGTCAAAGGAAAACTCTTACGTTTGCAGTTCGCAATGCTGCTTTTCTTAACACGCTGTAAATTTCTGGGTTGGCTTTGCTGTGGGAGGAGGAGGGATTTTGATATTTAAATTTTTTTTTTCTTTCATAAGGCTGTTTTGCTTTGGTTTCCTCCTCTTTCCTCCGCTACTGTTCTTTGCCAGTTTAGGATATTGAATTGCAGGGCCACATGTTCTAAGGGAACTGAGATAATGCAGGAAAAGTTCCTTCACTGTTGCAAAACAGACTCAGAGGAGGTTGAGGGAGTCCTCCATTAAAGCATGTCTTAGAATCTAGGATTCAGAGCTAATGATGGGCCAAATGTTTACGGGTCAGAAAGTGGAGCATTTTATTCTCTCTCTAGTCTATTCCTTTATTGCTATGTATACTTCTTTTTAGTATAGAAGGCCATCTGATCCCAAGTTTGCAAGTTAGGAGTAATTTTTGCTAAGTGACCTGGTGACTCAAGTTGTATGACGCCCTGTTTGTCATGCGCTTCCCAGAGAGAGGTAGAGGCCTAACTTGCTGCTAAGATACTGGCTTCTGTCTCAATGTATCTAACCGCCTCAGGTGGGGCTGATTGCTTTTAAATCCGGAGCTGGCGGGATAGTTTCTCGCACTGGGTTCGGATTTGTTTAATCTTTGCTCTAGCCATATTGTTAAATACCTATTTGTGAAACTTTTGGAATTACTTTTGAAAATATTAACCATTTGGAGTTGTCTTATAGCTCCTTTACATACGGAAATAACCTTTAGATTATTTAATATTTTGTTATGTGATCCTTACTCTATTTCATTAGATATCTTTTTATAAAAGACTTCAACATAGGGGTTTTTGTATATTTTAGAAGTAGGCAAGTAGTGAGAATAGCTCTGCTGTCATTCATAGAAGCATGCTTGTCGTGTAACTTGTCTTTTAACTTAGAAAATTGCACCAGGGAGGAAAGAAGTAGAGCGTGTTTTCTTAGTCTTGACTTTATGTACCAAGTACCTGACTAGCTTACTCAATTGGCTGTGCATGCCAAAACCTATTTTGCTGTTTTGGGGGGCACTTTGATTCATTTTTTTAGTATCCCTTTTGCTTCAACTGTTTCAGAAATTTACAAGTCATATCTTCTTAAAACTAACCCTCCCATTCCTAGTATAAAAAAGTAATACATTTTGTTTTTGACTCTAGCATCAGTACACAATATTAACATTAAATCATTTTGGGTTTTCTCATGAAATGGGAAAAGGATAAGTGGATTTGAATTATAATTAAAAGTTTCACATAAATGAGAAAATAGAACAGCTGTGTAGGTAAAATTTTAAGAGGTAGCCAAGGCACTGTATGTTTTTTTGTCCTGGTTGACTTGTGGCAGAAACTGTTCTGTGTCTACCCTTCAGAAAGAAAACTCCTCTTTTTATACCTAGTTGCAGAGTAATTAGACCAACCTATTGCTTGAGACAAATCTGCTTCCAAAAACAAAACAAAATAAAAACCACAAAACCCAAAACAAACCCCAGCACAACCTTTTTTAATTAAGTTATGGAATTAGGAAAGAGTGTGCATATATAGCTTCATTTTAATATGAAAAATGTGCCTGTGGGAGTTGCAAATGAATAATGAATGATAGTTTTGGAGGAAAAGGGGTATAAATAGATATATTTTATTCTTTACACTAAAAACAGTAAGATTACATGAGGATTGAGGTACTACAAAAATTGCTCAGTTAAAGAAAACTTTTGGCATTTGCCTAGCATAAGGTCCTGGGTTTGAATAACCCCAGCACTAAAAAAAAGAAAAAAAATTTGGCCTGAAAGCATCATTTTCTACTCAGAATTTTCTTTTGTGACACTTTGGCTTTCTTTTCAGTGCATTTCTTGAGTTAGTTTCTGAGAACTTGGATCTGCATATTGAGATTGAGGATAGAGTTGGAGGCATAAGCTCACCAATACCTGGAAAGTGTCCCCAGAGTCATGTAGACCAATCTTCTCCCCAATGAGTTGAATTTATCAGGAGATACATAGTGAGCTACTGACAGACATCTGAGCTCCACATGATGGGTCTTCTGGCCTTTTTTCTTTTTTTAAAAAGTCCAGGGTTCTTTCCACTATTCTACTTGGCCTGTATTCCAGAATATTTCTACTGTCTCTGGCATGCCAGCCTTAGCAGCCAACCACCTGTCTTAGTTTTCATTCTCCTTTTAACTCCTCCTCCAGAGCTCCAGATTGACTTTTACCTTTAGTCAGGGGGCTGAGCCTTTGAACCCTTCCCTAGTACCAGGTTAGTAGGAAAAAATATATATATTTTTTAAATTATGAGTTGCAAATGGACACAGTACCTTTATTTATTTTTATGTGGTGCTGAGGATCAAACCCAGTGTCTTACACTTGCTAGGCAAGTGCTTTACCACTGAGCTACAACCCCAGCCCTAGGAGAGGCCTTTTTAAAGTGATGTGGGTGCAGCATGGCCAGTCCCTGAATTAGTCCTCAGGATGCCGGTTAGTTACTCCAGTTCTCTTTGTCTATATGTGGAATTTTCCTGTGAGGTTTGCCTTTTGGCATTGTAATGTGTTGTGCAATCATAAACAGTCTTGATTGAGATTGTTATATCAAAAGAGTTTTTCTGTTTCCCCTTTAGGTGCTGTAAGGCTACAGGGTAAGATAGTATAGATAGGAGTTTGGAAGCATGTTCTGGTAGGCATGTCATTTAACTGCTTCGAACTTCCTTCTCTGCACTTCCCTTCCACCTCAATCTCTGAATTAGGCATAGTATCCATCTCAAGGTCAACAGTTAATGGATGGGAAAACAACTATTATAAATTAATGTGAGTTCTGTAAAATATAAAGAGATGGTTTCTTTTAACTGCTTTTATGTGTTGCCTGGTTTCCATATAGGAAAATAGGAACTCAGATCACTTTTGTCTTAGAATATTCTTATCCTTAAGTGAAGAATCTAGACTCTTAGTCCTAAGTTTGTGATATTCAGCTCATATGCCACAGGGGATATTTGGCAGTGTCCGGACACTTTTTTTTTTTTTTTAATTTTAATGTTGAGGGTTAAACCCAGAACCTTGGAAATGCTAAGCACATGTTCTGCTACTAAGTTGTACCCCCAGCCTGGAGAAATTGTTTGTCACAGCTGGTACATTGCTACCGGTTTCTAGTGGTTAGAGGCCAGAGATGATGCCAAACATCCTGTAATGCATAGGATAGCCCCCCCACCAACAGAATTATCTGGTCCAAAAGGTCACTTGTGGTAAGGTTGAGAAACCCTGGCTTAGTTTTGTTCAGTACTTATAAATGTAAAAATAAGTGAAAATTACGTTATGAAGAAAATTCAAGCAGTATTAAGTTCTTGTTAGTCTCAAAACATGACGATTTAAATCAAAGTTAATTAAAGTTAAAATTTAAGTCAGTTCTTTGGTAACTAGTTATATTTCAAGTGTTCTAAGGCCACATGTAGCTACTCACCATCACACTGGACAGTGCAGATAGAAAACAGTGCCATTATCACTGAAAGTCCTCTTGGAGAGTATTGTCAGAGAAAGTGTGATTCTTTGCATAGAGCATAGTATTTAGTTAGTGCTCACGATTGGAAACTGTTGTATTTAAAGACTCAGGAATATCCTTGCCCTCTCAGTAGGAACCAGAGGATAGGTATTCTGATGAGTTGAACAAAAGTTGTGGGGGGTGGAGATTATCATAATTGAAAGCTGTCTGAAATTTAAGTGGGCGGCACCCCCCAAAAAAACAAAAACACTCAATCCTCAAGTCAAAACAAAACACAGAAAGCAAACCCAAAACCCACCCAAAATAATACATATTAGGCTGTGTGGGATAGAGGATCATATCATCAGTGGGAAATCTTAACTCTCTTGATTATTTTGGGATTTTTACCTAAAAACAGTACTGGAAACACTATTGGAAAGGCAGAGCCGTGCTTCATAAAGTGATTGAATGAAATTGCTGAAGGAAAGATTAAAAGTTTGAAACAAGGGCAGATTAAATTTACATTTAAGAAGTTGATTCTAAATCATAGACCTAGGAATAAACAGGCACTTGTGAAGGAAATCATATGGTTCACAGGAGTACAACTGGGAGAAATGGGATGGAATTAGGAAGGGAAGGATTTTTTTCTCTTAACAATTAATTTAGGAAATGATCCCTAAAGGAAGTTTAATCATTGAAGACTGTTAAATTACATTTAAGTAGACCTTAAAGGGCATATTGAAGGGAGCAATTTTATGGTGAAAGAGGATGTACTTATTGCCTTCTTTTCCCCCATTTTATCATACTTCTAATAAAGAAAAGGTCCAGTTACTGTCCCCCTCCCCCCATTTTGGTATTGGAGATTGAACCTAGGGGCATGCTTAATCACTGAGCCACATCCCCAGCCCTTTTTTATTTTGGGACAAGGTTTGCTAAGTTGCTGAAACTTATTTCTAAGTTGTGATCTCTGGCTTTAACCTTCCTAGTTGCTGGAATTATAGGCTTGAACTACTGTGCCTGGGCACCACCTGTGTTTCTGTTATTTTGGTACCTTGGCATTCTGATAGATTCCTGGGTCTCTATGATTATGAAATGTTGATGTAATTTTGCTGATTTTTTTTTCTTTTGTGGTACTTGGGATGGAACCCAATCTCTCACATAACTCAAGAGAGTTAAGATTTTCCATTGATGATATGATGCTCTGTCCTACACAGCCTAATCTCTCTCACAAAAGCAAGTACTCTACCAGTGATCTATATACCCAGTTCCAACATTTTATTTTGAGATGGATCCTTGCTAAGTTGCCAGGGCTGGCCTCTAATTTGCCATCCTTCTGCCTCAAGACCCTCCCTAGTAGCTGGGATTATAGACTGGGATTGTAGGCATGGGGCATGCCACCATAAAACTTGTTTGGCTTGTAACTTTTTAGAAGGGAGGGCGGGATCACATTGGAAATCATAATATTCTTGACAGCTCAATGCTTTGGGGTGTCTTTGTGAGTGTGCGCCCTCGCTTGCGCTGAAGCTGTTACCCAGGGCCTCTACTAAGTATGAACCCTACTATTGAGCTACACCACCAGTTCCAAGGTTGTAACTTCTTAATCTCCAGTATAATGGCATTTTATTAACAGTCATTTTGTAATTTTACAATTAATGATGAAATTAAATGATTTTCAATGGGGATATACACTGAAGAATAAGATAAGGTCAAGTGAAAAGTTTGTGATATTTTTCTAAGTAATATATAGCAGTGAGTATTAGAAAATTGAGTTTATCTTTAAGAATTTATCTCTAATATTTCATTATTTTTTGATATAATCAGTGTAGTGGTAATAAATTCAGAATGAGAAATATGTTAAATCCTTAATTACCTATGCTTTGAAACTTTTTTTTTGGTACTGGGGTTAGAACACAGGGGGTACCTGACCACTGAGCCACACCCCCAGCCATATTTTATATTTTATTTGTAGACAGGGTCGCTGAGTTCCTTAGTGCCTCACAGTTGCTGAGGATGGCTTTGAACTTGCGGTTAAATAAAGTGTTAATATTGAATGTTATCTCACTGGTAAATTCAGTTTATCTTTTTGCATAGCAAACGTACTGTATTTATCTGGGCATGGTAGCACATGCCTTTAATCCCAGTGACTTGGAAGACTGAGGCGAGAGGAACACAAGTTTGCAATTAGAGGCCAGCCTCAACTTAATCAGATACTAAGCAACTCATGAAACCTTGTCTCCAAAATAAAATAAAATAAAAGGGCTGGGGATATGGCTCAGTTAAATGCCTCTGGCTTCAATCCCCAGTATCAGCCTCCCCCCCTAAAAAAGGGTATTCCCATTAATAATATATTTTCAGTATTTACATCTTACAATTATACTTTACAACAGTACAGTTCATTCATTTCAAGTGTACCATTTGTTCAAGTTTTTTGAGAAGAATGTACATTTGCATAGCTACCCCTCAGTCAAGATGTAGAACATTTTCATCACCCCAAAAAGTTACCTTTGTATATTAAGTCCATTCTCCCTACCTCTTCTGTCCTTTGCAACCACTATTCTGCTTTCTTTTACTATGGTTTTGCCTCTGTAGGATTTCGTAGAAATGGAATCATGAGTCTGGTTTCTTTTGCTTAGAACAATGCTTTTGTTATGCATTGCTTTTGTAGTAGTTTCTTTATATATTAATGGGTAGTAGTATTAAATTGTGAATCTATACCATAATTATAAAATCTGTTCTGTAGTTGTAAATTTGGGTTTTTCTATTTGGAGCCATTCCCTAGTATTCATATTCTTAAAAAAAAAATTCCTTGTTATGAAAAAAATCCTTGTGGAAAATAGAGAATCTCAAATTTGAGATGAAAAGTTCTGGCTCTCCCTGTTAACATGTTGGTGACTTTGCAATTTTTCTTCCTCCCTTCCTATCCTCCTTTCTCTGTTTTCCTTCCCTCTCCTTAAATTTCCCCCATCCCCTGTTCTTTTTTTTCCCCTCAGGGATGAGGGATACTCTACCATTGAGCTACAAGAGCTACATTACCCATGTGTGTCTGACTTTAAGTTTTTTCTTTTTGTTTCTTTTTTTTTTTTGGAGGTGGGGTGGGGTGCTTTACCACTGAGCCACATCTGCATTACTTTAATTTTTTTTTTTTTTTATTTTTGAGACAGAGTCTCCTAAGTTCTTGAACTTAATCCTCTTGCCTTATCCTTCCAAGTCACTGGGTGTGTGCCACTGTATCTGACTATAATTTTATATACCTGGATTTTTTCTTAACTAATTTGTTAGGATATTTTTCATAGGAAGCAGGCAGAGTAAAACATTATGTGTATGTGCATGTATATAATTTTTTTTTTTTTTTTGCATTGGGTGTTGAACCTAGGGGTGAGCCACATCCCTATCCCCCCCCCCTTTTTTTTTTATTTTGAAACAGGTTCTTAGCTTAGTTGCTTAGGATCTCACTAAGTTGCTGAGTCTTTCCATCCTCCTGCTCTAGCCTTCTGGCCTCCCATCCTCTTAGCCTCTTGGGTTGCTGGAATTATAAGCATGCACCATCATGTCCAGCAACATTGTATTTTTATTGACAGCAAATTTGCATGTTAATTAAAAATAATGTTAGCATATGTAAAGATATATTTTAAAATTTCATTAAATCTAGTGATTGTATTCTAGATTGCTGGTTACAAAGGTTATGATTGTGTCCAGTCTGTCAAGTACTATAATGAATGAATCAATAGAGTTATTTGCCCCCCATTAGTTCAGGCCCCATTTTTTTGTAGTATAGGAGGAAAAGGGATTGAAGCTACCATTTTATGCTGGTTCTGCTCCAGTGTGAACCTATTTCAGAATTCAGGTGATGCAAGGTTCCAGATCTTTTCCCGAGCATCTCCAAAACTCTTACTCGGGCATGGTGGAAATTCATTTGGTTGTTCTTTGTGATAGCCTGCTTGATGTGATGTGAGAAGAGGTTCTGTGTTGTGTAAACTTTAAGTAAAAGCCAAATTTGAGATTAGCCAAATTTGAGATTTAATAGAAAATTTTAGAAAGCAGAGACAACACGGTAGGGTTATCTTAATATCTTGATGAGAACAGGGTTTTATATAAAAGGCTTTGGGAGCTGGGTGAGGTGGTGTGTGCTAGTAATCCCAGTGACTCTGAAGGCTTAGACAGAAGGATCATAAATTCGAGGCCAGTCTTGGCAATTTAGTCAGACCTTTAGCAATTTAGCGAGACCCTGTCTAAAGAAAGGATTGGGGAAATGGCTCAGTGGTAAAGCACCTTGGGTTTAATTCCCAGTGCAGTCCCACCGAACCCCCACCCTGCAAAAAGGCTTTGGGAAGAGAAGGCTATTGGGTTTGTGTAGTTGGTTGGTTTCTTACATTATAATAGTAATTGTTTCGTATTGAAAGTGTGTATGTGGGGATTTAGAGTTTTTTGGGAGAAGGTATTGAAAATTTAACCCAAGGATGCCTTACCACAGAGTTACATCTCCAGCTCTTTATATTTTGAGTCAGTCTCTCCTTAAGTTGCCTGGGATAGCTTCAAACTTGAGATTTTCCTGCCTCAGCCTCCTGAATCACTGGGATTACAGGCATGTGCCACCATGTCTTGCTCCAGAAGTAATTTGAATTTGTCCAGTTTATTGTTCTGTGTCATCACTTGAATCTAGAAATTTCTATTTTAAGTTTGTAAAGGAAGCACCAGTTTGATTTTTTTTTTTTCCCTTTAAACAATTGATTTCTTACTCTTTCTCCTTTCTTGGTGCTAGGTGTGAAACCTAGGGCTTTGCACATGCTAAGCACATACTCTACCATTGAGCTATAACCCCTAGGCATAGATTCTTTTAAAATCCTGCTTAGAATTAAGTATTCATCTTTGAGAAATTATCTAAGTGATTATGCTCTGCTTCTCAGGTGTCTTGATTAGTATAGATTAGGGAATAATTGTAGTATAGATTAGAGAATAATTGAGGGGGGGATGGAGTATTTTCTCGATAATGAGCATTTCGACCTTTTGTTTCTTTGGTTGGTCCTTGGAGGAGTATAGGAAGTACTTTTTCTTTGCCTCCTATTGTTGCCACGGGAGCATGAGTCCAGATAACTGGCACAGGATCCTAACAATTCCCTATTCAGAATTCTGTCAATGCTGTAGATGTAGAACTAGGCGATATGTTGACTTCTGAGAGCCAATGAAGGGTACATTCAACACTTGCATCCAGAGATGGGAGTCAGTAGATAGTTAGCAGCTACCCCATACACTCAGAATGTTTCTGGCTTCATAAAATTTTTGAATTGCAGCGATTCCAGGTCAATCGGTACTTTGTTTTTCTTCTCTATGACATCTCTACTTTTCAGAAGACTCTTTGGAAATGTGAACTGACGGTTGCTGGAAGCTTCACTTTTCCTTTAGTAAATTCTAGGACATTCTTGAGAGGTGATAGGTTTTTTTTTTTTTTTTGCGGCCATGATATATTTATTTTTGTTTGTTTTTTGATGCTGGAGATGAAACCCAGGGCCTGCACTGGCTATAAGCACATTCTCTACTACTGAGCTATGCCCCCAGCCCCCTCATAGTTGTTTTGAAGTGGACAGTTTTTCTGATAAGAATATTTTATATGAGTAATGTAGCTTAACCAAATTGAAATAAAATCATTAACTGTGTTGGTTTTTTTTTTTTTCTTCCAGTTAAGAGGTTCTTTGATTTAAAGCAGGAACTACAGGTTCTTAGCTATCTTTTTTGAGAATAGAGTGTTTTCTTGCTCCTTGATTTTGTGTGCCAGGGATTGAACCCAGGGCCACACACATGCTAGGTAAGCACTCTCTGTAACATTGAGTTACCTCCAAAGCCCTGTGTGCATACATTGAGTAAAACCAGAAAGCAGGGAAGTCATTTGCAGTAGTTTGTTTTGTTTACTTATTTTTTTTTTTTAAAGAGAGAGAGAGGAGAGAGAGAGAGAGAGAGAGAGAGAGAGAGGGGGAGAGAGGGGGAGAGAGGGGGGAGGGGGGGAGGGGGGAGGGGGAGGGGAGAGAATTTTTAATATTTATTTATTTTTTTTAGTTCTCGACGGACACAACATCTTTGTTGGTATGTGGTGCTGAGGATTGAACCCGGGCCGCACGCATGCCAGGCGAGCGCGCTACCACCTGAGCCACATTCCCAGCCCCGTGTTTTGTTTACTTATTTGTTTTTACCATGAAGTTTTAAAAATTCAAGTTAAATTTACATAGATAGTAGCTCCACCCTGGTACTATAAGACACTGGAAGTGTAGTTTTTAAAAACATACAGCAGGACAGGCATGGTGGTCCTTGCCTGAAATCCCAGAGGTTGAGGCAGGAGGATCTTAAGTTGGGGACCAGCTTCAGAAATTTAACAAAAACCTGTCTCAAAATAAATAGGGGGTAGGGCTCTACCTTGGTGCTAGAGTGCCCCTAGGCTCAATCCCTACTTAGTACTACAAAGAAAAATTCGGCTGTGCTCATAAGGTTACAGTCTAGGCAGGACAGGGAAGTTGGTCTATAGGCTAGGCTAGTAGCAGATTATGAAATACTGATGAAAAGAGGTAGTCAAGTTTGGGCTGTGTCAATATTTGCCTTGCTATTGCCTACACAGTTTGAGAACAGTGTTAAGATTAACTTTCCTTGTTCAGCAAATGTGCAAAAGTGCTCTGCTAGGAATGGCTTATGTGTTTCACTCGCTGCACCAGCACTTCCTGGAATTCAGGATTAGGAAGTGCTTGGAACTTCTGGCTCATTGGGAAAGTTTAAAGAAGAGTAAGGTTGGGCTGAGGATATAGCTCAGTTGGTGGAGTGCTTGCCTCTAATGCACAAGGCCCCGAGTTCAATCCCCAGCAACATACACACACAGACACACACACATAGTAAGGTTATAGATTAGTGGGCTCAATTTACTGTTTTTCTAACTTGATTTGGAAACAATTGTGGACTCCCAAGAATTTGCAAAGATAGTACTGAAAAGTCCATGTATCCATCACTTAGTTTCCTCCAGTGGCAACTTCTTTATTTTTGTCAAAGTACTGAAGCTAGAAAGCAACATTTCCCCACTTGCGTTTAATTTTTTAATTTTATTTTTTTCTTATATGCATTTTTGAGAAATATTTCCCTTGAAATAAATAGATCAGAAGACTTTTTAAAAACTCTTTATTTTAAAAATTTATTCATTTTTGTGTTACTGGGAATGGAACCCAGGAGTGCTCTACCACCAACCTATATTCCCAACCTTTTTTATTTTTTGAGAAGGGTCTTGTTAAATTGCTCAGGCTTGCTGGGAATTTGCCTTTCTCCTGCCTCAGCCTCTGGAGTTGCTGGGATTTTAGGCATATGACACCATGTTGGCATGATGTAACTATTTAAATGGACATAGAATTTTATATCACACTTATTTTCCTAAGAGCTCAAGGTGAAATGAAATAGTAAAAACTGTATTTCTGAATTCAGATGTATCTTTTTAATTCTTAAGGTTTGTTTTCTAATATTGACATTCTTTATCAAGTGATGCAATTGTTACAGAATTTGGCAGTGATATCTGAAAGATTCTGTGTGCCATAGGCACCAGAACTCTTGAGAACTGGAACGACTCTGATCTGAGTTAGGAGGTCTGTCTGGTCTCTCTGAACTAGTCACGGAGTCTCAAGGCTTATCATCGTTTTCCTGCAGTCTCAGTTTACTCGTTTTGTATATGAGGAGGTATGTGTAATGTTTCAAAGTTCATTTTAATTTGAATCTGTAGGCCTGTGATATTATTTTACAAATTGTATTTGATATATTTTGGCCAGCTCTGCCATTTCAAAACTTTTTTTTTTATTTCCTGCCTCCCTTCTCTTCTCCCTCCTGATCCTCCTCCTCCTTCTCCCTCCTCTTGCTGCTGCTCTTTCCTCTTCCTCTACCACCACCACCACCACCACCACCACAGTATTGTAGTAACAGTAATAGTAGTAGTAGTAGTAGTAATAGTAGTAGTAGTGATTGAACCGAGGGGCACTTTTACCATTGAACTAAATCCCAGCCCTTTTAAAATTTATTTTTGAGACAGAGTCTCACTAAGTTGCTGAGAGTCTTGCTGAGTTGCTGAGGTTGGCTTCAAACTTGTGATCTTCCTGACTCTGCCTCCTGAATTGCTGGGATTATAGGCGTGTACTTGTAATCATTCTCATCGATATTCAGGGGTGTGGATGAAAATAGTGGATGGAAAATAGTTTTTTTAAACCTTTTCCACCTTATTTTAATTGAGCTTTTAAAAATAAACAGCTTTAATTCTTTTGCATTATTATTTTTTAAATTTTAAACTAAGGCTGGTGCATTTAATTTAACATGAATAAATGCAGTCCATTTATATTATATGTTAATTATGTTTTTCATATAAATTTAGTAGGGGAAAGTTCTGTGTGGTTAAAAACAAAACAAGAGAAAAAAACCTTAATTGAAATAGCATGTGATAAAACAAAAGCACACTGACAGTGGTATCTCTTAGAGTTGGGAGTGTTTGCTCACCTTTGATTTCTCCTGGATTGAAACAGTTGCTCTGCTCTTTGGGAAAGCTGTATAGGAGGTCCTGGTATTGCCAAGTACTCCGAAACTTTTCTATTTTCCAGGATACCTATTAACATTCTGAATTTTAGAATAATAATTGATGATGCTTTATGGTTTGACATGATCAAATATGTCATGTTTGAGGTGTTATTCAAAATTTTACACAAAGAAGGATTTTAGGATTTTATTTTATAGCTAAGGGAAATGAGGGTTGGAGTGCTTAGATCAGTTAAGTGGCAAAGGCTAGAGCCTACATTAACTTAGCCTAATTGGTTTTCCTTTGGAAACTTGTTAACAAGCACATGCTTTTTTAATAATGTGTATATGTTAAGATATATGTAAATAAAATTATATGTTAATATTTACATACCTGTTATATGTATTTGTACACAATATTCGAAGCCATTAATATACTATCTTGGCTGGGCACAATGGCTCATGCTTGTAATCCTACCTACTCAAAAGGCTGAGGCGAGATTGCAAATGTGAGGTCAGTTTATGCAACTTAGATAGACCCTGTCTCAAAATAAAAAGGGCTTTTAATTAATTATTCAGCAAGATATTGGGAGGAGTGTATTCAGCTACATGTCAGTTCTAGTCTGGGGTATATTGTGGTGGATCTTAGTCTGTGGGAATGATAGACCATGACATGACAGGGCATTGTGATAAGTTCATTGAAGGAGATGTTTAAGATTCTTTATCAGAGCTCCCTGGCTTAGTCTTGGGAAAGTATTGGGGTGGTGTCTTGCCCAAAGAAGAACTGTTGCAAATGCATATGGGATAGTGAGTAGGTGGTAGGCTGAAGGGCTTAAGTGAGAGCTGTGGGAGGCAGGACAGAGCATTAAGAATTGAAAAGCTTTCTAGTCAGAGAAACAACATGTGTGAACACCCCAAGGTAGAAGTGTGCAGTGGATTTGAGGAATTAAAAGCCCAAGATACTTAAGAGTGATGAGTAGGGTTTCAAATCAGTTTAATAGTTTCTTGTAGAAAAGGATACTTTATTAACTGTTTTCAATAATGATCTTAGTATTATCATAAGTTTGCTGTGCTTGGTCGTATTTAGCTGTAACTGGTTATCTAGGTGCTTAGATTTGAGAAACTGAACCAGTACACTAAGAGATGTGTCAGTTCCATCCCAGTTTAGGCCACTTGCTTGATTTCTTGACTACAAATAGCATTCTTCCCCTCTGTTTGACCAAGTTGTTGGTGATTTACTATTTCTGAAGATAAACATGCCTTACTGCAATTGGGAACAATGTGAATTCTGCTTATAGACCGGTATCACTGAGACAAATAAAAGACAATGTGTTTTTCTAAGAGATTAAAATGGTATTAACCATGTTAAAAGTTTCATTAGAAATATTGGAAAAAAATGACAAGTGTGTGGAGCACGGTGATTATTTTTGATGTTATTAATGTGTTTCAATATTTTATATATTTATAAATGTTATTTTAACAGAAAAAGTAAATTCCTAGGCAAGTACTTCAGTTTTTTTCCCCCTAAAAATAAGAACATCAGAAGCATTGAATAATGAATAACTATTTAATTTCTTCTAAAGATTTTTTCTTTGTCTGGGGATGTAGCTCAGTGGTAGAGTACATGCCTAGCATGCATGAGACCCTGGATTCCATTCTCAACACTGCAAAACAGGCTAAAGTTTCTTTTCTTAAAATGATGTTGAGTTTATGGAATTATTATTTCTAAAAATCTTTTTGAAGTTACAAATGGAAACTTATATAGAAAGATGAGTATAATGCTAATTTTTAACAGATATACAAATTTTATACATGCAGTAGAAAATTTTCTCAGAAATGTATTTGCAAACATTTATTAGAGTAAATCCCAGGATCAAAACATTCACTATCCTAAGATCTTGCTATCTATTGTTAAAACATTGGCACCAACTTATACTTCCCATAATTATTATGTACTCATTTCCTTTATCAAAGCCATGTAATTAGATTTCCAAAAATCTTTTGGAGTATATTAATTTAAGATAGCATTTCGTTATTAGGTTTTGCTTTTGGATTTATTATTTTTAAAAGTTTATTGTGAATCTGGAAGCAGTGGTGCATGCCTATCATCCCAGCAGTTTGGGAGGCTGAGGCAGGAGGATCACCAAAGCCAGCTGCAGCAAGAGCAAGGTGCTAAGCAACTCAGTGAGACCCTGTTTCTAAGTAAGTTACAGAATAGGGTTGGGGATGTGGCTCAGTGGGCAAGTGACCCAGAGCTCAATCACTGGTATCCCCCCACCTCCCCCGCCCCCCAAAAATAAGTTTATTATGAGCTTTGATTTTTAACAAATCCCATGAGTTTTAGATACAGGGGCCTAATTTTTACTTGGGTTTACAAAATATTCATATCCTTGCTCCAAAGAAGGGGTAAGTAATGAAAGTCTTTTGGGTTTCAGTCAAGTATTTATTGTTTTCATTTTACATTCAGAATACAGTGATAGAGAAGATAGTTTGTAAAAAAAAAAAAAAAATTGTTACAAAATTGAAGCAGTTTTTTCCCTAATACATTCACCAGAATTTTCATCTTAACTTAAATATAAATGAAGATCCCCAGAAATTTTTTTTTAAAAAGTGACATTGTTGACATCTGGGATTATGGCTCAGTGGTAGAGCACTTGTCTAGTAAGTGTGAGGCACTGGGTTTGATCCTCACACCACATAAAAATAAATAAATAAAATAAAGGTATCGTGTGCATTTACAACTTAAAAAAAAGTGACTTTTAATATTTATTGAGGGCTTGTTTGGGATCAGATATTTGTACATCAGTAAAGAAAAGAGGCAAAAATTAAATTTTATACTTTCATTTATTTGAAATGTATTATTAAAAACTAATTACTGACATGGAAAGGCCCTCTGAATTGACTGTTCTTTGTAATATTGCTAAATGATCTTTCAGACATTCTTATCATTGGTACAGTGCCATGCTTTAAATACAGTGACTTTCTATGTGAGCTTATGAGTGCCACCCAGGAGCGTTGAGGGGAACCTCTTTGAGGACAGGCCTATTGGTGCCTTTGTATCCTTAGTCTCTGATATATACTAGTATGTATTTTTCTTAAGTTAATTAGACTTCAAAAATAAGCAATTGTTTTTTATTCTTTTGCAGTACTGGAAATTGAACCCAGTGATGCTTTACTCTTGAGCTGCATTCCCAGCCCCTTTAATTTTTATTTTGAGACCGAGTCTTGCTGAGGCTGGCCACAAATTTGCAATCCTCCTGCCTCAGCCTCTTGAGTAGCTGGGATTATAGACTTGTGTCTGGCAGCAAGATATTTAATAAAATTTAGTTCTCACAACTATATTTAATTTTTTTTTTTTTTAGAATAAAGGCTGAATCAAGTGTTTGTGTTTTTGTAAACAGAATATTCTGACTAACATTGGAGTTAGCACATTGTAACTTCAGTTGACACCCCTTCCCATTAAATGTGATGATCCTTGATTCTCATATATTTGTGTATTTTGGGGGAGATTGATTTTTTTTTTAATATTTTTTTTTTAATATTTTATTTTTTAGTTCTCGGCAGACACAACATCTTTGTTGGTATGTGGTGCTGAGGATCGAACCCGGGCCGTACGCATGCCAGACGAGCGCGCTACCGCCTGAGCCACATTCCCAGCCCGAGATTGATTTTTTATTTATTTAAAAAGTTCAACATTGTGTTATAAGCAATTTCAGTTATGCAGAAAATTTGAAAGAATAAAAACATGAATTGTTTCATTTTTTTACTTTGTAGTCTCAGTAATTAATATTTTGCTGTATTTGCAAAATAATGCATGGATATATAAATAGCTTTGTTGAAGCTGGGCATGATGGCATGATATAATTCCAGCAATTCCTAAGTCTGAGGCAGGAGGATTACAGTTTGAGGCCAGCCTGGGCAACTTGGTGAGACCCCCGTCTCAAAAAAGGGTGATTTTGGGGGATATAGCTCATTGGTAGAATGCCCTGTTCAATCCTAGTACTGCAAAGGATCCTCTGACCCTCAAAAAAAAAAAAAAAAAAAAAAGGGCGCTTCATTGAACTATTGAAAGTTGCAGTTTTCATGATACTACTTCTTTAAATGCATGTACTATATCATTTAGATATAGTACAGGCATTATACCTTAGAAAATTAACAAAAATCCAATAGACAATGCACGCTCACTTTTCTTTACCTGCCTCAAAAATGTCTTATAATAGTGGAGTTTCTCAAGCCAGAATTTAATCTCATTTTAAATTTTATAATGATTTTTTTTTGGTGGGGAGGCGTGTACTGGGTCTTGAACTCAGGGGCACTTGACTACTGAGCCACATCCCCAGTCCCAGTTTTTGTATTTTATTTAGAGGCAGGGTCTCACTGAGTTGTTTAGCCCCTTGTTTTTTTCTAAGGCTGGCTTTAAATTTGCTATCCTCCTGTTTCAGCCTCCTGAACTGTTGGGATTATAGGCATGTGCCACTGCACCTGGCTGTAATGAAATTTTTACCAAAAAAAGTATTTTGCAGTTTTTCCAAGGACTACACACATAACCATTTGATATTCAAATCATTCTATTTCAAAGCACAATTGTGTTTTCAGTTTTCCTTAATTGATCTGTGTATTATATTTTTGATTGTCAGAGGTGGGTATATTTTGCTGAATTTCCCAATATTGTTTTGCCTAGTCCTCATGAAATCTGGTGCCTTTTGTAACATTTGAATTTCACTTTGCAGATATTTTGCTTTGAACTATGGTGAATTGTAGAGTAACACCTTTATGATGGCAGTACCTTGACTTCAAAAGACATGGAAGTCACGGGCTGGGTTGTGTGCTTGTTAAATTTGTGGGATGTTTGGAGACCATTTTTGTTTCTTGTTTGGTATGGGGGATTGAACCCAGGGTACTTAACCCCTGAGCCACATCCCCACCCCTTTTTATTTTTTATTTTGAGAAAAGATCTTGCTAAGTTGTTGAGGCTGACCTCGAACTTGTGATTCTCCTGCCTGAGCCTCCCAAGTCACTAGGATTACTGGTGTGTGCCACTGTGCCCAGGTCATAGACCATTTTTTAAAGAAATTAATGATTGGTGAAGGTTTTGGTCCTTGTTTTCTTGTGCAGTCAGTCCTTGACTAGGGATGAGGAAATGAGAGCATTCTGTCAGTATATGTTACCAGGTGTGTTTGTTTAGGGTTTGCCTGTCAGTGTTGTACTAGTTACTAGGGTATATAAAAATGTGGCTTTTTTTGTTGGTGTTATGCAGGGACTGGCTTTTTATTTTGAGCAAAGATTTACCATTTAGGTGAGTTTATGGGTCAATAGATTTGTAAATAAGATATTTGAAATGAATGTATAGGAAGACTAATGTTAGCTTTTACTTCCTTCCTCCCTCCCTCCCTCCCTTCCCTCCCTCCCTCCCCCCTCCCCCTCCCCCTCCCCCTCCCTCCCCCCTCCCTCCCCCCTCCCCCTCCCCCTCCCCCTCCCCCTCCCCCTCCCCCCTCCCTCCCCCTTCCCTGCCTCCCTTCCCTCCCTCCCTCCCTCCCTCCCTCCCTCCCTCCCTCCCTCTCCCCTCCCTCCCCCCTCCCCCCTCCCCCCCTCCCCTCCCTCTTGTGCCTACTAGACAAGTGCTACTCCACTGAAGTATACCCTTAGTCTGTTTTTCCGTTTTTAGATGTAGTACAATTAAAGGAATGTGGTAAGGAAGATGTCAAGGATACAATATTACTGAGGCTTTATTCATATACCAGTGAAACCAAAGCCAAAGAAATGGTGAGGTTCTCTTTGATCATCGTTATGATTTTTTTTTTTTAATTGCTAACAGCAATAAACCACCTCAAACTTACAGGGTAAAACAACAGTCATTTTTTTTTTTTTTAAGAGAGAAGAGATAGAGAATTTTTAAATATTTTTAGGTGGACACAACATCTTTATTTTTATGTGGTGCTGAGGATCGAACCCAGCGCCCGCACATGCCAGGTGAGAGTGCACTACTGCTTGAGCCACATCCCCAGCCCTTCAATAATCTTATTTATTTATTTAGTTGTAATTAGGCACAATACCTTTATTTTATTTATTTTTATATGGTGCTTAGGATCAAACCCAGGGCCTTGCATGTGCTAGACAAGCACTCTACTGCTGAGCCACAACCCCAGCCCAATCATTTATTCTTATCTCTCAGTTCTGAGTAATTAACAGGATTCAGCTAGATGTTTCATATTCTGGGTTTTTTAAAAAATATTTTTTTAGTTGAAGTTGGACACAATACTTTTATTTATTTATTTTTATGTGGTGCTGAGGATCCAACCCAGGGCCTCGCACATGCTGAGCCACAACCCCTGCCCCTCATACTCTGTTTTTTTTTTTTTTTTTTTTTTTTTTACATAGTTGCATTCTTAGAGTAGGTAGCAGAAGTGTCTTCACTGAAAACTCAAACAGAGGGGTCTTAGGCATCTGTGTTTATCTGTGTGGTGTCTTCAACATGGAGGCTTCAAGGGAAATTGAACCTGGAGGTGCTCTACCACTTCAGACCTTTTTTTTTTTTTTTTTTTTTTTGGTGCTGGGGATTGAACTCAGGGCCTTGTGAATGTAAGGCAAGCACTCTACCAACTGAGCTGTATCCCCAGCCCCTACTTCAGACCTTTTTGTTTTTATTTTGAGACAGGATCTTACTGGAATTTGTAATACTCTTGCCTGAGCCTCCTTCGTTGCTGGGATTTACACGCAGGTGCCACCACACCTGGCAAGGTAGCTAAAGTAATTACGTGGTAGTTCAGAGTTTCAAAGACCCAAGAAAGAGAGCCAGGCTGAATGCCCTCTGTGCCCTACCCCCCTTACTAGGGATTGAACCCAGGGCCTCATGCCTCATGCCTGGTAGGGAAGTGCTCTACCACTGTGCTGTATCCCCATCCCTGTGGAATGCCTTTTTATGACCTACGCTGAGGCAACTGTATAGCAATAAACCATTTTTGCTTCATTCTGTTTTTGAGAAGCTAGTCATAAGGTAGCCCATGTTTTTGGGGAAAGTAATTAGACTCTACCTCATAATGGGTGGAGTGTCAAAGAATTTATGATATTTTAAAAGCCAGCATTAAGAAAGTGAAAAACTTTTATAATAAAGCATAATTACTCTGATTTTTTTTTAAAGAGAGTGATAGAGGGGGGGAGAGAGAGAGAGAGAGAGAGAGAGAGAGAATTTTTAATATTTATTTTTTAGTTATCAGTGGACACAACATCATTGTTTGTATGTGGTGCTGAGGATCGAACCCGGGCCGCATGCATGCCAGGCAAGCGCGCCACCGCTTGAGCCACATCCCTAGCTCTAATTACTCTGATTTATGTGCCATGAAAAGATTGAAACTGTATATTTGAAAAATAGAAGCAGTGTAGGCTTGACATTATAGCATTGGACATTGTTCAACTCCAGGGCTGCAAAAGTTCATCATACTGTTTACTGATACCAAAGAAAGAACTTAGAGGATTTAAGAAAGAAGGCTTGGACACTTTTCTTACTCATGTGCTCCCTGGGTAGCAGGCCAGGATAAAGTGGAGGGCTACACCATGCCTATAAGCTTGGGGAATATGTATGCACGTAGATAGCATGCCAATTGCATATAGATTTCTTCGGGTGTTTTATGAGTACATGACTGCTACGCAATCTATTTCCTTCTGCTTTAATATATATATGTTTAGTTGTTGCTGGACCTTTATTTTATTCATTTATTTGTGTGTGGTGCTGAGAATGGAACATGGGAGGCAAGCGTTCTACCACTGAGCCACAATTCCAGCCCCAAATTCCTTCTGCTTTGATCCCCACTGAAAGATTGGAGATGAGAAGTGGCCAGTTTTCTTTCTTTCCACCCAACTCATTTTTGGGAGTCCTTTTTAGTTGACCTTCAAGAACAATAATTCTAGGCACTGATGGGTGTTAAACCCCAACAGACATCATAATGCATTTTGTGTAAGTGTAACTACTAATGAACATATATTTGTAGATAGAGGTGTTGAACTTGACAGTTAAGCAGTTTAACATCACAGAGACCCAAAAAAAGCATCCAGGGCAGAATTATAAAAGAAGTCAATGTAAATGTGTTTCTTTGACTTTATGGATATTGCTCATGCAATCAAGTGGATGATCAGGCACATTATTAAGGAAAAGTCAAACATTTTATGTATTTTGAGATTTAAAAATTGAAATGTGGGCTAGTGAAGAGGTTTTTTTTTTTTTTTTTTTTTTTTTTTTAATGACTGCTCAATCTCAGGGTGTATTTCCTGTGAAATAGTGTTTTCTTTGGCTTCATCAATCATTTAATGAATCAGCTTTAGGATCAAATGTTTTCTGTTTTCATAGTACATCTGTCCTGAAATATCTAAATTTCACTGCTATTTTGTATAGTTATTTAATCTTTTGCATGCTTACTGTGTGCCAGGCACTGTACTAGATATTGGATGTGTAGTAGCATTCAGAAGAAAGCTTAAGTCTGGTTCCCAAAGGAGAGTTCTAGAAATCTTTTGGTTGGAGATATTAGTGTTGAAATAATTATGTAACTTGTGAGTGTAATTAATGTGAATCAGACATTTGTTGCATGGAAGATTTATTAGAAATAGGGCTGAGGTTGAATATAGCTCAGTGGTAGAGGACTTGCCTAGCATGCAGGAGGCACTGAGTTGAATCTGTACCATCACCTAAAAAAGATAAGAAATAGGCTTATTATTTCATTGCTTTGCCTAAGGGGATATTTTGTTATTAATGAGACCAGTGATATTAGTCATATATGCTATTTTCCTTGATGTTTTGCAGTTTCTTATGAAATATGGGATAAAATTGCAGAAATTTGTGTATATGTGAAAAGAAACACTATTTTGCACACCTACATAATCCTTTGTTGTTTAGTTTTCTTTTTTTTTAATATTTTTTTTAAGAGAGTGAATTTTTTAATATTTTTTAGTTTTCGGCAGACACAACATCTTTGTTGGTATGTGGTGCTGAGGATCGAACCCGGGCCGCACGCATGCCAGGCGAGTGCGCTACCGCTTGAGCCACATCCCCAGCCCATGTTGTTTAGTTTTCTAATTACAAAAAAGAAAAAGCCTTATCTCAAAGATTTAGTGTTGCCATTGTAAGATGAGTATACATGTCTAGACGGTTTTTAGGGGCTTCTAGGGGCTTACATAAGTCTAGGTCTAACTTTCAAAATCTAACTGGATGGGAAAGATGTTAGGAAGCATCAAGTGAAGTGTCAAATTAAGTAGAGTCAGTTTTTAAGACTTTCTGAAAGCCGACATCTGCCATGCCTAATGTATTAATGCTTACTATGTGTCACAGAGAACCTTTCTCTTAATCACGGTCAGAGATAACTTTTTAGTTAATCTTTTACATTAAAGATACTCAAAAAACCCTCATAGTGAGTTTTATAATTGATGTACAGGTTTTCCTTATGTGACTGAATGGAGCACTGGTAAAAACTGAAATTATAAAAACTCATTGTTTTGTAGAAGCCCCTCTGGTGACTGATTGGCGTGACTTTCTGGGCTAAGATTAATATTTAGAGACTAATCAGGTAAATCATGAGGTTTGTTCATTTTAAGTTATATCTTAGCATTGTTACTCCCTTGTATTTTGGAAGCACTGAATTTTCCAAAATTCCCTCATTTAAACCTTGGCGAGGAAATTTGAATTGAAGGAGAGTAAGTGTGGTTTTTCATTGCATAGCTGTGAAATGGTGAGTCTGAGCACATGCCTTTGGTCATTAAGACAACATCCTCAGGCTCTGCTGCTGAGGTGCTTGGGCACATTTTTGTGAACTAAAGTTGAAACATTTATACATAAAATGTCATAGTGAAAGGAGTACTGTAGCCTTTAAAAGCAGTACATTAACTGTTATCTTGACTACATGACTACATTTAAAAAATTGCTTTAAAAATGATCTATTTGTAGAGGACAGGATCATTATCATGTATCCTTTATCTTTCTTAACCTGAGGGAAGGTAGGACCATGTATAAAGTGACAGTCTTGTTTACTTGGTTGTTAAAACTAGGACCATTTCCAAAGTCAGTATGTTATTACTTAGCTAGGAAGCTTTTTCTTTCCATCCTAATATGATAGGGTATAAGAAAGTGGACTATAGACATCAGAATCATTATCATAATAATGCTGAATTGTTTCCATCCTTTATGTATTTGTAGTTGGTCTTTGGCTTTGTATAATATCCTGACCTTTTTAGTCAGTCCATTTAGTACTTACTGTGTACTAAATATTACATCTACAAAAAAGCCTTGTCCTTGAGGAGCTTAGAGAAGTGTAAAAAAATAGGAGTTTCAGAGAAAAAGTTCAAAACAGTAAATTATTAATAGAATTGATGAGAAGTTCTGAGGGAGGTAAAAAGAGGAAATAAATACTCACTGTACTGTGGTATCCTAATTATACTTTTTGTAGATATTTGATATGTAACTTGGGTTGAGGTCATTTTATATGTAATTTGAATAATATTCCTAGGGTTTTAAAAATTCTATTTATTTTTTAGTATTTATTTTTTTAGTTGGTCACAATATCTTTATTTTTATGTGGTGCTGAGGATCAAACCCAGGGCCTTGCATGTCCTAGGCGAGCGCTCTACTGCTGAGCCACAACCCCAGCCACCAGAGTTTTTTTTAAATATTTATTTTTCAATTGTAGATGGACACAATACCTTTATTTATTTATTTTTATGTGGTGCTAAGGATTGAACCCAGGGCCTCGCACATGCTAGGCAAGTAAGTGCTCTACCACTGAGCCATAACGCCCAGCCCCAGATTATCAGGATTTTGATAGATGACATGACCTCACATTATTTTTATTATAATTATGAACTTAGTTTACCCATCATCTTCAGTTATGTCTTAGTTTTTATTATGTGTTAGTTCTGAGGTCTATTTTATTTTATTTTATTTAATTTATTTATTTTTTTTTAGTTTCTGTAAATTTCTTTTCTTTTTTTTTTTATTGGTCGTTCATAACATTACATAGTTCTTAATACATCATATTACACGGTTTGATTCAAGTGGATTATGAACTCCCGCTTTTACCCCGTATACAAATTGCTGTATCACATCAGTTACCCTTCCATTGATTGACATATTGCCTTTCTAGTGTCTGATGTATTCTGCTGTCTGTCCTATTGTCTACTATCCCCCCTCCCCTCCCCTCCCCTCCCCTCCCCTCCCCTTTTCTCTCTCTACCCCTTCTACTGTAAATCATTTCTTCCATTTGTATTCTCTTGTCTTACCCCTCCTTTCCTCTTATATGACATTTTGTATAACCCTGAGGATCGCCTTCCATTTCCATGCAATTTCCCTTCTCACTCCCTTTCCCTCCCACCTCTCATCCCTGTTTACTGTAAATATTCTTCTCAAGCTCTTCATCCCTACCCTGTCCTTGTTTACATCCCTTATATCAAAGGAGTCATTTGGTATTTGTTTTTTAAAGATTGACTAGCTTCATTTAGCATAATCTGCTCTAATGCCATCCATTTCCCTCCAAATTCTATGATTTTGTCATTTTTTAATGCAGAGTAATACTCCATAGTGTATAAATGCCACATTTTTTTAATCCATTCATCTATTGAAGGGCATCTAGGCTGGTTCCACAGTCTTGCTATCGTGAATTGAGCTGCTATGAACATCGATGTAGCAGTGTCCCTGTAGCATGCTCTTGTTAGGGCTTTAGGGAATAGACCGAGAAGGGGAATAGCTGGGTCAAATGGTGGTTCCATTCCCAGCTTTCCAAGAAATCTCCATACTGCTTTCCAAATTGGCTGCACCGGTCTATTTTAAATATCTTTCAGTTTTTTTGGGGGAGGAGGATGGTGGGGGCAGTGCAGGGGATCAAATTCAGGGCCTTGTGCATTCTAGGCAAGTGCTCTACCATTGAGCTATGCCTCTAGCCCCTGGTGCATGTTTTGTGATGAATTCACTCTTTCCTCTCTTTGTTCAGAGTGTGATACTATCCCTAAATAATAGCAGTTCTGTGTCCCCAGATTTCTTTTTTTAAAACTAGTTCCCTGTTAGCATTTCCTTTTCTTTTACTTAGGCAGAAATAGCAAGAGCAGCTGAATTTCTTACTAGCCTCTGAACTAAGCATATTGGTGTTTCAATACCCCATTAGTTCAAGTGTCTAAGTAAACTTTGCCATAATAGAAGTGAGTTTATGTTAAATTATCTATTGGTATGTGTTGAAGGACTCAGCCACTCTTTGTCTGTTCTCAGTATTTCAGATCAAAACTCTTTTAATTTAAAGGTCAGACTTTTAAATCCTGGTTGTTGTGGTTAGAGTTTTTCTGGCTTGTTTATATTATAGACTTGGGCCAAGCCAATAACTTCAGAAACCAGGAAGAGAGTTTTGAGAAGTAAGATCAAGGCCCTTGGTTTCAAGTAGAACTTGTTAGGAGCTCCTTTGCAAGCTCAGCAGAGCTCTTCCTTTAAGTTTATAAAGAGACCTTTGTCCATGTGTGTATGTATATGTGTGCATGTTTTATTATTTTGGTCTTTGTTCCTTCTCTTCCTCACCCCAAACTCTTCCCTGTGCTGTACAGTGATTTACTCATCAGTCTGTCTCCTTCTTTTTTTGGTAATGGGGACTGAACTCAGGGGCACTCGACCACTGAGCCACATCCCCAGCTGTTTTTTGTATTTTATTTAGAGACAAGGTCTCACTGAGTTACTTATTAGCAACTCCTTTTTGCTGAGGCTGGCTTTGAACTCATGATCCTCCTGCCTCAACCTCCCACGCAGCTGGGATTATAGGCGAGCACCACTGCGCCTGCCTTACTCCCATCTCTTTATTCTCTGCTGGAATATTCTGGGTATTACACGCTCTTCTTTTCAAAGTGTCTTGGACTTCCAATTCTGTCTCAGTCCTACTAGATGTTACTGTTCTTGAATGATTAATAAAATTGCTTTAAAAAAAATGTATTGGGTTTCTCATGACTTTGTCACTGAGGATCCTGTAATGATGGACTACCTTCAGACTTAATAATATATACAATCCAGATTTTAAAGGCAATCCTCAGAGGATTTCTGTTGATGTATAGCAACCTTTAAGATATATAAAGTTATATGTATACATTTTAGATAGAAATAGCTTTAATTTTTCTATCACTTTTGTAGATAAGACCAGAATCACAATTGTGAATTTGGTTGAACAAATACTGTGTGCTTTCTTTGTACAAAAAGGCAGGAGGATTGACAATTTAAATTTTTTTTTTTTAAAGAGAGAGTGAGAGAGGGGAGAGAGAGAGAGAGAGAGAGAGAGAGAAATTTTAATATTTATTTTTTAGTTCTCGGCGGACACAACATCTTTGTTGGTATGTGGTGCTGAGGATCGAACCCGGGCCGCACGCATGCCAGGCGAGCACGCTACCGCTTGAGCCACATCCCCAGCCCCCGACAATTTAAATTTTTGTTTTTAACTTAGTTAACTATTTTAGTGACATTTTAAGGAATTTTGGATCTAGTTTAGCTTAGATACCAAATTTATATGATTATACTAGGAAGAGTGTTTCATATCCAATTTCAATTTGGGAAATACAAGATTCAGCAGTATTAAACAGGTTTCTATATTGCAGGACTTTATAAGAGGCTTTAATGAGGTTTGTGAATTGTGAATTTGCGAGGAGGCTACCCTAATCAACAGTTTCCAAACTTGGAACAATATGCTTATTTAATAATTTAATATCTCCCTAAATGGACTGCTAATCTGATATTTTAGGTAATCCTTGTGTGTATTTGTGATATTTTAGAGTACTGAGTCCTAGATTTAGGGGCTCATCAGGATCACTTTACTTAAAAAAATGTATTGAGTTTGTAATATGTGGTCAAAAATTGAATAGTATAAATTTACATACACTGAAAAATGTTTCTTCTTGCTCTGTTCCTATGTGTACCAATATTTGTTCAACCAGAACACAAATTATTGAACCTTGTTTTGGTTTTTCTTCCTTGGGGTGGGGGAATCTTTGATTTTTATAGTCTTATGTAGGTTCTGGTAATGTTGTTTTAAATGTTCCCCAGAGATTTTGATGACCAAGTAGATTAGGAATTATGATTTTTAGATGATACCTGTAATCTATTTCTTAAAACAGCTTTGTGAAATGTAGTAA